>NC_058132.1:428858509-428925797 GCF_016433145.1 Gracilinanus agilis
GCAGGATACAAAATAAATGCACATAAATCATCAGCATTTCTATACATTTCCAACACACTAGAGCAGCAAGAAGTAGAAAGAGAAACATCATTTAAAATCACCCTAGACAATATAAAATACTTAGGAATCTATCTACCAAAACAAACACAGCAATTATATGAAAACAACTACAAAACACTTTCCAAACAAATAAAACTGGATCTAAACAATTGGAAAGCCATTGATTGCTCATGGGTAGGACGAGCTAACATAATAAAAATGACAATTCTACCCAAATTAATTTGCCTATTTAGCGCCATACCTATCAAGCTACCAAAAAAACTTCTTTACTGAATTAGAAAAAACTATAACAAATTTCATTTGGAATAACAAAAGATCAAGAATATCAAGGGAAATAATGAAAAAAAATGTGAAGGAAGGGGGCCTAGCAGTACCAGATATTAAACTATACTATAAAGCAGCAGTCATCAAAACAATATGGTACTGGCTAAGAGATAGAGAGGAGGATCAATGGAATAGACTGGGGATAAATGACATCAGCAAGACAGTGTATGATAAACCCAAAGAGCCCAACTTTTGGGACATGAATCCACTATTTGACAAAAACTGCTGGGAAATTTGGAAAACAATATGGGAGAGATTAGGTCTAGATCAACATCTCACACCCTACACCAAGATAAATTCAGAATGGGTGAACGACTTGAATATATAGAGGGAAACTATAAACATGTTAAGTGAACACAGAATAGTATACTTGTCAGATCTCTGGGAAAGGAAAGACTTTTAAACCAAGCAAGAGTTAGAGAAAATCACAAAATGTAAATTAAATGGTTTTGATTATATTAAACTAAAAAGCTTTTGTACAAACAAAAACAATGTAGTCAAAATCAGAAGGGAAACAACAAATTGGGAAAAATCTTTATAACGAAAATCTCTGACAGGGGTCTAATTACTCAAATATACAAGGAGTTAAAGCAATTGTATAAAACATCAAGCCATTCCCCAATTGATAAATGGGCAAGAGACATGAATAGGCAATTTCCAGGTAAAGAAATCAAAAGTATCAATAAGCACATGAGAAAGTGTTCCAAATCTCTAATAATTAGAGAAATGCAAATCAAAACAACTCTGAGGTATCACCTCACACCTAGCAGATTGGCTAAAATGAAAGAAGGGGAGAGTAATGAATGCTGGAGGGGATGTGGCAAAATTGGGACATTAATGCATTGCTGGTGGAGCCATTCTGGCTGGCAATTTGGAACCATGCTCAAAGGGCTATAAAAGAATGCCTGCCCTTTGATCCAGCCATACCATTGCTGGGTGTGTACCCCAAAGAGATCATAGATAAACAGACTTGTATGAAAATATTTATAGCTGTGCTTTTCGTGGTGGCAACAAATTGGAAAAGGAGGGGATGTCCTTCAATTGGGGAATGGCTGAACAAACTGTGGTATATGCGGGTGATGGAATACTATTGTGCTAAAAGGAATAATAAACTGGAGGAGTTCCAGGCGAACTGGAGAGACCTCTGGGAACTGATGCAGAGCGAAAGGAGCAGAGCCATAAGAACATTGTACACAGAGACTGATATACTGTGGTAAAATTGAATGTAATGGACCCCTGTACCAGCAGCAATACAATGACCCAGGACAATTCTGAGGGATTTATGGTAAAGACAGCTACCCACACTCAGAGGAAGGACTGCAGGAGAGGAAACATATAAGAAAAACAACTGCTTGAACGCATGGGTCGGGGTGGACGTGATTGAGGGTGTGGACTCGAAACTACCACACCAATGCAACTACCAACAATTTGGAAATTGGTCTTGATCAAGGACACATGACAAAACTAGTGGAAATGCTCATTGGCCATGGGTGGGGGAGTGCGGGGGGGGGGGCGCGGTGAAGGGGATAGGAGGAGCATGAATCAGGTAACCATGTTAAAAATGTAGATTAATAAATGTTTAAAAAAACCATAAATAAAAACTGCCTATATCTATTCAAATCAGAAGAGATAGGGCAGCTGGGTGGCTTAGTGGATTGAGAGCCAGGTCTAGAGACAGGAGGTCCTAGGTTCAAATCTGGCCTCAGACACTTCTAGCTGTGTAATCCTGGTGTTATGTTGATCTTAACAGAGATATTTGGGGAAGCTGAAGAAATGGCCTGATACTAGAAACCTGCAGGACTCACTCCTCCCCCACACACAGGCTAGAGTGAGTAGGGAGGGGTAGGTACTCCTTACTCTCACCTCTCCCACCAAGCAGTTGGAAATCAGTTGGAAATGGAGGCAGGACTGATATCTCCTGACAAGGCTCAGCAAGGCAAATCTCTAACAATGTTCACTTTCTCAATTTATATTCCCCACAGGTTTGACCAAGGGACAATAGGAAAAGTTTGATGTCTTGTTATCAGGGACAGACAAATCTAACTTGTATGCACTGGACAGCTGAAGGAAACTTAGCTGAAGTTGGATGTAAGTATTCCCAGAATAATAAACAGGCACTGCTCCCAAAAGATGAAGTTTATACTGATAAAAGAAAAAGGGAAGGCAAGGAAGGGGTATCTAGGATTTAAATAAGATCTGGGAAGCCCTGAACTGTTAGGTAGAAATTGCCCCTCCCCTCCAGGAGGGAGTGGCAGACTTTTAACTAGCTTGCCCTCAAGCCTGTAATAATCACTTCTAATATCTAAAATATCTAAATAACATTGTGCTGTTGCTAGAAGGTCTAATTCAGCTAAACAGGCAAACCACTGAGCTGAACCAAGATGGTTCTTGCCTCAGATTGCCTCTAAAGCAATCCCCAAAACCAGGAACAACAAGCAGCCTGACCTGTTCATTTCAACCCCCAGGAATCAACTGCTTAACAGCTTTCCAATGTTTCCCTCACCCAGAGTTCTCCATGGGGATCCCCTGGAATTCTGTGTGAGGCTTGACCCTGTATCTTGCAGGAATTCTACCCTGCCATTTTCCATGTTGCACCTGGGCAGGTTACTTAACCCCCATTGCCTACCCCTTACTACTCTGCTGCCTTGGAACCAATATATATATATATATTTTTTTTATCCTGGGACTCCATTCTAGGAGCATAGGGCCACAACCAGTAGGCAATGGGTCGCTCAGGGTCACCCAGCTGGGAAGTGTCTGAGCCCAGATTTGAACCTAGGACCTTTCGTCTCTAGGCCTGGCTCTCAATCCACTGTGCTAGCCCAGCTGCCCCTACTTTAGGTTGCAGTTTCTTTAGCAGAAATATACAGTATTGATTCTAAGATGGAAGGTAAGGGTTTAAAAAAAATCAGAAAGGAAAGTTCCATAGATAATAGAGTCAAAATCCAGGGATTCCACACCAAAGTTAAAATACTGCAAGTTTCCAGAAAGAAGCAATTAAAAAAACAAAGAACTAGACAGTATCGCACAACTGACAGCTTCTACTAAAAACTGGAGAAAAGCTTGAAATACCATTGTATTTCCAAAATGTAAAATATAACCTTACAACCAAGAATAACTTTCTTTGCAAAGCTGAGTGTAGTAGGTTTGAGTCTTAATGAAATAGAGGACTTTTGTGTATTTCTAATGAAAAGACAAGAGCTACGTAAGAACTCTGAAATATAAAAATGAGAATCCAGGGATTCCTAGAAAAGTAAATTTATTGGGGCAATTGGAAGGAACTGTAGGTGGTGCCAAAATTCTAATAAAGGAATAAGAAACAACCATCTCTTTAAAACTTGATTTCTTCAAACAAATTCTAGGTAATTAAATTTTAAAAAACAATGGTTTGAAGGCAGATTAATTTTATTCTAAGTTTAAAAAGAGGGCAAAAGGAATAGTATATTCATAAAGAAGAAGAAAGAATGCAGTGTACTTGCTATTTCTCATAACTGATGGATGTGAAAAAATACACTAACATAAAAAGAAGGGGTTGGGGAAAGTGGGCATATGAGAAACCTCATTCTTATCTGAGATAGACAAAGGAGGGTTGAACACATGTGCATACATATATATGTAGGCACACATACATTATTTGGTTTAGAGATACAGCAAATTCAATAGCAAACAAACAGATATGGGGAGATAAGAGAGAGGATAATGAGAAGAAAGAAATAATCATAAGAAAAACATTTCCTGATTATGTAGATGGAATTAAAGGAGACACAGAGGAGATAAAACAGTTAGAATCTAAAAATATGCCCAATATATTGCTTCTTAGATAATATAGCATTATTATACTATACGAAATTTCAAATAAAGCAATTTCAAGGAATCTTAAGAAATATGACTATTGTTTACTATTTTCTAGAGAGCACATAGTGGCAACTATTTGAGTCAATTGCTTTTCATTGTGGCAACTTAATGGACATTGAAACTTCTGATCACAGTTCTCTTCATGATTAAGGTCCAGATGGAATGCTAATTCAAACATAGCTGGAATTTATTTGCTCTCTTTCTACCATACCCCCACCATACCCACAATTCTTGGCTACTACAAACCCATTTTTCATCATCAGTGGGAGGCTTCCACTGACCTAAGACTCTAAAGGTGAACTGAGCATCTTTAAAAGGTATGAGGATAACCATGTTCTGATTTATAACTAATATTTCAAAAGAGGGAGAATTGTCATTTTCATGCATTTAAGAACCTTTCTATGTCTGTTCCTAGGGTTCTCTCTCATTGGCCCATGTTGATTTTACATATGGGTATATATTTATAGTTCTTTCTAAAGAAATATTTTTGTGTTCTCTTCTACAAATGGTAAAATCCGTAATTGTTTTTTTCCCTCCTAATGAAGGGTTATTAGTGTCATGTAAGTTTTAGTCTTTGATATTACATGGCAATTACTTCTAAAGATTGGCAGAAGCTAAAGTTTGTGCAAAATGCAGCAGCTGCCTGTTATCAATTATTACAATAAATTGGAACACCTGTGTTGTGAAATCTCTTTAACTCCAGGTGCAATTCAGTGTCTTCATTTTAGGCTTCTAAGTAACAGTCAAGTCCACCTGAAAGGAAAAGCCAGATTTCTCTTGTTGCTTCTGAAGTTGAAATTGCCAGAGCTCATGTCAAAATCTTCTTAATAAATAGCCTTTTATTTCAGTTTGCTCTTACAGATGGCCTGTCACAGGTCAAAGTGATTGGTTTTCATGGTATATAGATGTTAAATTTAATAATCCTAGGTAAGCTTTATGAATGTTCCTTTTTCTTCTCATCTGGATGTTCCCAAACATATTCTTTGTAATATAAATTTCTACAGTTAACATATTTATTGTTTCTATAAACATTGTTTTATTTTATTTCACTTTGATCTCTACTTTAAATAAAAATGTACATTTATTACAATATTTTGTTCTTTTAAAGTAAAGATTTAAAGAAATTTTGTGGATATTTTGGGGAAATTATAGTCCATTGATTACCTCTCCCAAGTAGTCCACTTCCTTCCCTTGTGTCCATTGTAAAGCCTATCAATTGAACTTTCCTGTCCTACATTCTGTAATGGAGGATTACCAGGGAAGTTAACTAAATTATCTGTGGGTTCACAATGGGGTAAGGGAGACAGGAATAACAGATGGACAGGACCAAACAAGTTTGGGAGACCAGGGTTTACTGCCAAGGAGGTGACCGCTACTGAAGTGGCAATTGGGCCCAACTGCCACCCTGCAGTATCTAGTCTAGGCCTATGGGAACCAGCAAGTAAAAGGCAAAGGTTTATAAAAGTTTAATTGTGGGAAACAATAATAAAGGATGGGGGATTCTACTCTTACAAGCTAAGGACAAACCACAGGGTCAAGGGAGGGACTTATCTACACTAATCTAAGATCTAAGCCAGGCAAGGCCCAGAGAATAACAGTACTGGAGTGGGAATCCTCACAGTAGAGTCCAGAAATGTTTTCAGGATGCCAGGAACCAACTCCTCCAGAACTGATGGTCCAAAGTAGCCCAGTAGGAAGAGGAAGTCTGCAAGTGATCACAGATCACTCCCTACTCAGTGCTTTCATGCAGGATAGATGTCCTCTGCTTCCAACCTTCACCACACTCCAGGATCCCAGGGAGTCAGGGTGCAACTCCACTAGCTCTGAGGTCTCCCAGGGAATCAGTTACTACTTGTCCCAACCACCATGGAGTCCTTCTCAGAGGACAAGAGCCACTTTCTGCTTCCCCCATTCCATCTTGGAATTCTCCAATTCTCCCTTCCTGCTAAGTCTAATACACTAAGCTAATAACTAAGTAATAATCTTCCTCACAACAATTCCCAAAAAGGTATATAAGACCCTAAGCTTATAGGAAAATCTCCTTTTAAGGTGCTTTTTAATGGAGACATTCCTAGAGTCCCAGAGCTTTGTCTCTGTGAAGTGTCTAGTGCATGGCTGTGTAGTGGCCAATCAGTGCCTTGTCAATCTTCCTTGTCCTGATTAAAGACTTGTTCTATCTAACTACTTTAGTGATTCTGTGTTTTAAGCTGGGTGAGTAAAACGCTTGACAACAATCTCAGTGTACTTGGGAGATTAAGCCACTCTTTAAAATCAGGAGTTTGTTGAATTATAAGGAATCACAAATCCAAAATGTTTTCCTAGTTTTGCATAAATTATTACATGTCTGGTATCTATGCAAAATTGTAGAATGTCAGTATTTCTCAATGTGATGAACATAGGAAAGAAAAGTGGAGACTGATAAATGGCAACAACAAGAGATAGTTATATTCAACCCTAAACATGATTAGAGAAAACTGTCATCTAAGATTTAATAGTATGAGAATGTAACTGGAAAGAACATTATGGAGCAAATTGTTTGGTGATGCAAGCAGCCCAATGGGGTATCTTCTTGTAACTGCATGGTGTTGTGAGTATTACTTAGTTATTAGTTTAATATTAGTATTAGACCTAACAGGAAGGGCTGGAGAATTCCAAAATGGAATAGAAAAGCAAGAAGTGCTTCTTGCTCACAGAGAGAGATTCCATGGTGGTTGAGACAAGTTGCAACTGATACTAGGAGACCTCAGTTTACCAGAGATCCTGAAGGAAGACCGTTACCTACTTGTGGGAGATTTTGGTAGAGACTATTAATCCCAATCTGAGTTGCAGGTCAGCTTGGGCTGGATTAGCTCCCAGAACCTACCCACCTGGAAGAGTACAGTTGGTGGTCCTGGAGGAGCTGAAACATCACTGGAGTGAGTCTGGACTCTACTGTGAGGATACTCACTTCTGTCCTGAAATTCTCTGGGCCCTGTCTTGCTTAGGTCTCAGTTTAGTGTAGACAAGTCCCTCCCTTGACTCTATGGTTTGCCATTAGTCTGTAAGTGTAGTAACCCCTATCCCATCCTTTATCATAGTGTCCCTAATTTAAATTGTTATAACCTTTGCCTTTTGCCTGCTGGTTCCATTGGCCCTTACCTAGGTAGGGCAGTGTGACTGCTAGGGCCTAACTGCCATTTTTTTCAACAGTCATCTCCTTAGTAGTTAAAACCCAGTCTCCCTACCTTGTTTGGTCCCTCCAGCTGTCATTCCTGTCTCCCTCACACCCTTCTGGACCCATATTTAATATTCAAGACTACTTCCCTGGTTATTCCCCATTAGAATGGGAAAGCTGAGAGTTCTTCTGTACCTCAAAAAGATATCCAGTCACTTAGATGTGACTTGTGAAGAATGAGATACTAATTCCATATTTTCATTTCCCCCTTCTACAAAATGTTGGGCCTGGCCACTGCCCAGGGTATTCTGTTGGGGTTTTTTTTACTACCCTCTTGACAAGAAACACTATGTGACTGTGATGGTATGAATTTAGACAGAAAAGGGGGAAGGGGGTTTTTGGTCACCTGATTGGGGCCAGAATAGTCCAAAGACACAGGATTTTGATGGGCATAGTTTAAGGGACAAGTAGATGTCCTAGATTACAACCTGAATAATCCAAGGGGAATATTTCTCTCAGGGGTCTTGCCTTATCATGAGTCTCACCTTTTCCTCAGTATCAAAAAAAAAAAAACAAGAATAACAAGGAAAGAAAGGTATTTTCCTGCTCTCTGCTTGACCTGAAAGCCTATGGAGTTTGCGGTGTCCAGAAAGGACAGGTCCCATTCACATTTCCATCAACAGTGTTATAAGGAATTTATTAAATGTTTACTCTGTCTCCTAGGAGCAGAGTTTCTAGGTTAGAGGAAGTTAAGTAAGTTCATTCTGTCTCATTAAGAACAGAAGTTTTATTAATATCATGCTGTCTCCTTTAAGAAACAGAACAGACAAATCTTGCTTCCAGCTCTTTAAGAGACCTGTCATAAAAGAGAGAATTCTGTGAGGTCTGGGACCAAACTCTCTGACTTCCTTGGGAGCAGTTTGCTGGATCATTCTGTCTGTGAGGGGGAATGAAGGAAAAATAAGAAGCCCGAGGCCAAAGCAACCTACCTTGCTCCAGCTCCAGCCAAAAAGCAAAAGCCACCTCCACCAACCACAACTCCACAATCCCATCCCAGTAGGGGATCCACCCATTTAAGGACTCACCCACACCAGGACATCAGTAAAGGGAATCCTGTGAGGAGTAGGTAATGTTGTGGAATGTAGTTCCCAGGTTACATTTTTTTAACTCCACATCCCCCCCTGGGATCCTTTGGGAGACCAGTCTCCCCAATGGATCATTTAAAACAGTGGTTCCCAAACTTTTTTGGCCTACCTCCCCCTTTCCAGAAAAAATGTTACTTAGCCCCCTGGAAATTAATTTTTTTTAATTTTAATAGCAATTAATAGGAAAGATAAATGCACTTGTGGCCATCACCACCCCCCTGGATCATTGCAGCACCCACCACGGGGTGGTAGCGCCCACTTTGGGATTCACTGATTTAAAACATATCCAACTTATAACTCTAAAGATCACCAACTAAAAGTACATATAGTTTCTAAGGGGAAATTACAATAATTTGGGGACAAGAGGGAAAGAACAAAACCAATTTGTCCCCTTTGGCACAAAAGTGTACATTCAAAATAAATGCATTCAACCCCCCCAAAGTTCAATTCAGCACATCCAAAAGTTCACTCAGGATCTTCTTGTGCAGTGTGTGGTCTCTGCAGGCATCTTCATGGTGCCTTCTCCAAACAGTTCACCTTCTGGATTCAGGGAGGTAGCAAGTTCCTTATCCTAATATTATTCTCAAAAGAAAGTCTGCAAAATAAGACAACAACACATTACCCCCTGAGGAGGATATTGACAAACACATGGATCACACAGGGATACAAGCCTGAGGTATGAGGTATAAATAAATAAAAATTATCAAAAACACAATCAAAAACATTACAAAAATCCAAAGAAAAAAGTAAATACTGGATGAAATATAGAATATCAAATCTTATGTGTAAAAATTCTAAGTAAGGAAAAATAAAATTATAACAGGTTCTTGAATCAGGGCCAAATTAAAGTGATTTATGTCCAATAAACCTGTAATAGCAATCATGCACTTACCCACTCAGCAACCAGTAAATTGCCACAGTATGAAAGATAGAAAAGGGACTAGATTTTTGAAGTGGATGGGAAATATCATTTCCTAGTCTGATTTTTTACTTGTCTCACAGAGATAGAGGAGCCAGAACAGCCAATGTTACATACTTGATAGGAAGTGTGGTACAAAGAGTGCAGTACAAGGAGTCCTTCATATAACATATATAGAACAGGTACAACCTCAAGCCTCACACAAGGTTCAACTCCTCTTGTATTGGCACAAAAATCTCATCAATTCTACCAGGATTGGTTCATGTCTTTGACCTGTGTGCTCTTTGGCACTATGCAGGCTGAGTCTATGCTCCCTTGGCACTGTGCAAGTGAAGTCTGTGTTCCTTTGTGAGCCCTTCTCCTTGAATCAAACTTATTCATCAAGCAAAGTCCCATGATAGTTAAAAAAAAACAGTGGCAGGTTTCTATAGCCTAAAGCTTTTGGGTATGCATGTATATTTAAGGCTAATGGACATTTTAAGCTTATGCTAGTGAAAAATCAAAAAATCTTTTTAATACTGATGACATATGCTTCAAGTACAAAAAATGAAAGAAAGAGGGATAAAAAGGAAAAATTCAAATACTATATTGCCCATGTGAGGAAAAACAATGATAAAAAAATTTTAAAAGATCAAAAATATAGTTCACAATCAGTGATGCACTGTGCCAGGCAAGGAGAGGGAAAATACGAATGTTTCTCACTCAAAAAATGAGATCTACTTCCTTTTTAACTTGACTATGATACACAATGTGAGTGCAAATGATTTTTACAAAGTAAAATGTTTATAAAACAGTAGAACCACAAGTAATGCACATTCAAAGAAAGTACCAAAGTTCTGATCTAAAAATTAAGTTGTCCAACTAGTTTATGGACTTTTATATAGGTATTTTCCCAGGTTCAAATATAGGATGGTGCAAATAAAGACAGTGAAACAAAATATAAATGCAATAGAAAAAATATAGTAGTTGAAAATAACATAGTGTAAAAGAATATTATAGATTAACCAATACAAACAGTTTAAATATGGAGCCACAAATTTTCCCTTCAAAAGTTTCATGTCAATCACAATGTAGTGTCTGTTTTAAAAATATATATACTGTATTTGTTGTAAAGCTCTAAATACTGTAAGTCATTTTGAGCTGCTTTTGCTTCTTAAGAAAAATACATATTTGCAAAATTGTGTTAACTTTAATTATGATCCAAATTAATAGTTTCTACTGATATGGATATTTCATTATGCTTATTAGCTAGTGCTTAACATTCTAAGAGAATCTTTTCAATGACAGGCATTAATAAACTCTTGCATATACTTGCAATATTTTGTTTGTTTGTTGGAAGGGAAATATTCCTTTTCAATTTCCAGCATTAAGACATCAGGGTCTGGGAAATCAAAGATTGTACCCTCTGATTCCAGTGTGCTAACCTCCCACCCTCAAACCTTCATAAAGATTGTTGGGTATTGCCTTGAGCTCCTCTAGGCTGAAGGGCAGTCTCACCCTGAGAAAAGCGTGAACGAGCTTCACTTTTATATATATTGTTGTTGGGTATTTTGGTGTGAGTTATCATTTGCCTGATTTTGATTTGGAGTATTATTTCCATAATTATTATTTCTAAAGTTGTAATTTCTGAAGTTACTATTTCTAAAGTTGTTATTTCTAATTGCCTGTTTCTGGTTCCTACAGTACATCATTATGTGACCCCTTTTTGCACAGAAGTGTCATATAAGTGATTGCTATTTGGATTCCTGCAAAGAGACAAAGGCCATTTCTTGACCTTCATTCTCTTTTTTTCTTTTTTATCAAGTCTTTTAGTTAAAGGTTTTAGTTCCTTCCTTGGTGCTTCTACCAAGTCATGGGTCTCCACATTTTTTTGTTCATGGCCTTTTGATACATAAACTGAGACCCTCCTTAATTCCTCAAGGTCCATATTAGGCCAGTTTGGGCAGTTTGTCTGGGCCACTTTGCAGCAGTTATTTATGAACTGTCTTCTAGTTTGCCTGACATCTCTCTCTTTGGAAAGGTCAAGGTCTATGTACCTCTCTCCAGTTCAATAAATCTATCTGTAAAGTGGGAGGGTGTTTCATCATCTGATTGCTTAAGAATCTCAAACTTGGTCCATGTCCCTAGCCTACCAGAACAATCTCTCATTGCCTTTAGCAATGCTTCTCTAACATGACGTAGTTATAAATATTCTCCTTCATCATTAACATCCTATTACAGGTCGTGCTCTGGCCAGTGAACTACATTCCTTCCCTGGGCTTTATTAACAAGAGAAATAATCTTACTTTTCTCCCTTTCCGTCAAAAAAAGGTTGGAACAAGTTTTGTACATCTTGGTATGCAGAATCATATTGTGAAATATATTGTCCAAGGTCTTAATAACCACGATAGGTTCATCCTCAAAAGAAAGAACATTTTGCTTAAATTTCTTAACTATCTTGAGGAGTAAAAGCTGTGTGGTGCCTTAAGGTCATCACATCCCCATTCCTCTTTAAGGTGGGCAGTTCCCTTAAGGGGAAAAGACCTTCAACTGAATCAGTTGAGGTTCTTGGCAAGGCCATATATCTTGTTGATTGAGAAGAAGTAAGGAAGGAGAGGGAGGGGAGAGAGAGGAGCTGGTGAGTGTAAAGAAATTTAATGGCAGTCATGTTGGGTCAAGAGTGATAATCAGTTACCTTCTTAGAATGCAGAATGAACTGAGGTGGTGTGAGCTTGGTGTGAGTCTGGCATGAGACAGGGGTAGTTGGAAATTGTCTATATAAGGAAAAGACCTGAACTACTCTTGGTCTCAGTCTCTTGATATTGGACAAAGGAAGAATAGGGACTTGGGCAGAGCTAATTCTCTCATTACTCACAAACCAACTTCAACTATAGACTCATCCAACTCATCAACTCAATCCATCAACCTCAGTTTTCTGACTTATTACCAATAAGAAGATCTACACAAAGAAAATCCATCAACAGCAGGGTCAAGCTTTGACCTAGGGCCAGACCACCCAGGCCTGGCCAGGCTGTCAGCCTTATAAAGATTCTTGATTAATAATCATCATTGGAAGATCCAACAACTATCTTATCAACTTAGATTAACATATGAAATCCCATTTCCCACTTCCCATCTTCTACCCAGTTTCCCCTCTCTTCCCTAAACTCTACAACAATCATCATTTTTCAAGAAGCCAGTTTCACTTGCCCGTGATTCTCAAAGTTCCAGCGGGATATTAAGTTTGTCAGAGTCCTGTGACAGCCAGGGAAAGGGTTTTACTTTCAGTACTTTAATTACTTTAATCAAGATTTAAGGTTTAATCTGCAGTCAGAAAAAAAATTGATTAGCTAATTAGTCTTGAAAGACCTAATACCCAGGTCTATTAACTTGTCAGTTAAGGAAATATAGCCATCTCCATCAACTTATTAGGGCTTCAGTTAAGAACAAGGGTCATTCCCTTGGTATTCCCCAATCAGCTGATTCCTTTAGTTCAGATTTTTAGCCCTGTTTAACTGTTTTGATATCTTGGGATTGGAGTGAGGAGATTCCACACATTCTCCTATAATACCAATTATATTTGGGGTTGACCTTCTGGGATCACTACTCTATCTAGGTGACCTATTAGGATCTTATATCCCCTAATTATTATCTCAACCATCTCCAATTAGTGCCATTACAACTCCCAAGATTTTCTTTAAATGAGGTGAGAGAGCAGGGAGGTCAGGAGCTGTACAAGATGAGAGAGGAGAAATTCTACCTGAAGTATAGGTGGGGAGGGATCTTCCTTTTGCATCTGTAGACTAGGCAAGCAATTTTTCAAATTATCCATTTGGGCCTTCATTTGAAGCAGGCTGGCCTTTTGTTGCTTAGTATTGAGGTTAATGAAAAGAAAACCTCCAAGGAATATCAAGAAAAAAAAGCCAGACTGAACCTCTAAGGTTTTCCAATTGTATAAAACCCATTGGGGACAAAAAGGTTTCTGTTAAAGTTGCAAGTATGGTTTGCAACATCTTGTCTCTGCAGTTTTAATGGAATGGCAAAGCAACAACAACAAAATTTATTTGGAGGCAAGGAGTTTTTTTGGGTGCAGAAGTTGGCACAGAAGACCCTCTGTGAGTACTAAAGCATCAGGTATTATCCCCCAAAGGCATGAGCCTAGGGATGGGGCTGGGCAGCAGGTGGAGTAATCTGGAGGTTTAAGTGGCTACCTCCACTATGCAGGGATAAAGCTGCAGCTGGAGTGAAAGACCACATGGGTAGGTGTAAGGGTTGGCAACAACCAGAATCAAGGGTGGTAGTAATGGGCACCCAGTTAGGGGAACCAGGAAAATAGCTGACTGCAGGAGATCAATGGCTGTAGGGCAATGGGAAAGCCATGGAGCTAGGGAGTAGGGGAAAGGATTTATACTTTATCCTCTGCACCAAATTAGGAGACTCAAACTCTGGTGCAGGCAGGAGAAGCTCAGGGAATATGGCCCAGAGATGGCTCTGCTAGAGCTAAAAGGTCCTTGGTCCCTTCTGGTTCACCAAAATGTGAGGGTGATGCAAGGAAAAACAAGAAGTCCAAGCCCAAAGCAGCCTACCTTGCTCCAGCTCCAGCCAAAAAGAAAAAACCACCTTCACCAACCACAACCCCACAATCCTGTCCCAACATGTGATCAACTTATTTTAGGACTCACTCATGTCAGGACATCAGAAAAGGGAACCTTGGGAGGAGTAGGGAAAGCTGGGGGATGTAGTTACATTTTTTTTAAACTTATACCTCAGACAAGAAGATCTGTTAGTTATTTGGAACGGTTACCTTTAGAAGTTTGATTAACACATACAAAGCTGAGGAAGAGTGTGTTTCACTGAGAATTTTTTTTTCCAGAAGGGAGAAGGAGCTGTCCAGTCTTTCTGACTTGGAAGGAGGGCCTGTGTCAGAGTCTCATTGCCAGGAGATTCTGACAGTTATATCTGACAGTTAGCTTCAGGCAGCTTTTGGTTTTTTTATAGATTACTTTAAGGAGTTCATTATAAATTTAAGGTTCATCATTTTTTATAGGTTAGTAAAATAGAATTTAATCTCACCTTAGTGAGAATAGTTTAAGGAGGCCTACTCTGTAGGCAAGAAAAAAGCTGCAAAGAAAGCAGTTTTGGGGGAATTTATTTAGAGATTTTAGAATAAGGTGTGAAGATGGAATTAACTCTCCCCTTGATTACTTTTAATTTTAATCAACAAAAGCAAACACCCATACTTCACCCTAAAGTAGGGGAAGTCCACAAACTACTTACTAAAGGGGATTGCACCTCCAAAAGCAACTGGATGCCCCCCTGGACAGTCCTAAGCAAATTTAAAGACTTCAATTGGTCCCCTAAAGTGGAGGAAGGAACAGAAAGTGACACAAAGAAGGACCTTTAAAAGTGGCTGAAACTTCCTGTTAAGAGGTCTTTTGGCTGAATCTAGAGTGTGGAGGACTAAGGACTCTGGTAAGACTGCTCTTGGATCTTATCCTTTTGGAGCCACTGCTTGGGTGAGTGAAAATCTGACCCCTTTCCTGACTTCTCCAGAGATTAGTTTCTGGAGGAGGCTATGTGGTTATTCGCCACCAGGTCCTCTGGCTAAATGGCTCTCCATCTGAGGGTCCTCTGGTGGAGGGTTAATGAACCCTTCCTGAGTTGAGCCAGGCACTGGAGAAACATTTAGGGTGACAAGTTAGACTGCTTACTCTTCCCTTTTTCACATTTCTCTACTTTACTCTTTCCCTCTATTTTGTAAAAAAAGCTGCTAAATAAAAAGTCATTTTGACTTGAGTTATAATATCAGTGACCACATTCTCTTATATTTAGTCAAACCATATTAATTTTATCCCCTAAAAACGATTAATCCTATTCCTAATTCCTAGTTTCTATCCTTCTATTTCCTCTCCCTACCTATTCCCATAGAACAAAATAAATAAGGGTTGTATCCAACTGCTTCAGGCCTTTCATTCACCAGCTACAAATTAGCTTAACCCCTGATAGCTTTAGCTTATCTATAACAGCTTTAGCTGATCAATAAAAGTTTTGATTTGCCTATTTGGTCTATTATTATATCTATTTTTCCATATCCTCTCCAACATTTGTCATTTGGAGATTTAATATTGAATTGTGATATTGTAGAATTTTTTTTTCTCCTTTGACTCCTCTCAGAGTCAGTATGAAACAATTTGATTTTAAAGCTAAGGCAACAATTCCCCACCTCCATGCTATGAAATGGGTATCTCTCTTCTTTTGTTCAGATCTTTCTTAGGAATAAGGGTATTAAGGACAATTCTTGACCTACTTGAGAGATAAGGTAATGAAATCAGCAGGCTCTAGGCAGCCATTTTTGGACATCAGCAACCCATCATGTGGCAGGTCTCTTGGTATCCTTAGGATTTTCTCTTCCTGTGATGAAGTGGTGAAGGAAGAGATGAATTCTTTGACATCCTGTGATGATGGTGTTGCAGACTCTAAAGGAAATTCTTTTCTCTCTCTCTCTCTCTCTCTTTTTTTTTTTTTGGCCCCTCAGCTTTCCTGCTCAACTCCTCAAATTCTTTGGTGTCTGTTCAGACTTTGGAGGCTGTCCACAGGCTAGACAAATTTTCTACAGTGGATAATTAATAAATTAACTTAAATTAATACAACCTTCAGAGAATTTCATTCATTATACTCTCATCATTTTAGCCCATTTACTAAGGGAGAGGTGGTATCTCAGAGTTGTTTTAATTTGCATTTTTCTAATAAGAAATTGTTTGGAGGATCTTTTCATATGACTATATATAATTTTTATTTTCTTCATACAAAAATTGCCTATTAATATCCTTTAATTATTTATCATTTGGGGAGTGACATATTCTTATCAATTTGGCCAGGTTCTCTAGTTGTAATATGAGACCTCTACCCAAGAAACTGTCTACAGTTTTTTTCCCCGATTTTTCTTCTTTCCTTGGCTATATTAGATTCATTTGTACAAACCTTTTTAAATTTAATGTAATCAAAATTATGCATTTTACATCTCACAATGCTCTCTGTCTCTTATTTATTCATAAATTCTTCTATTCCAAATCCAAAAGGTAATATGTTCTTTGTTGCTTATGATCTTATTTTGGTAAATGACATAAGATATTGGTCTATACCTTGTTTCTCCCAGTCTGCTTTCCAGTTCTCTCAAGAATTTTTTACCAAATAGTGAATTCTAAACCCCAAAGCTTAGATTTATACTTTTGCCAAACACATTTACTATAATCCTTTACTACTATCTGTTGTATGTCTGTTCTTTTCCACTGATCTACATTTTTATTTCCTAGCCAGTACCAAATAGTTTTGATAATTACTGCTTTATAATATAGTTTAAAATCTAGTACTAGGGCAAGTGATAGCAACAATGGCAATGGCAGTGACTACCACAGCAGTATATCAGGCCAAGATGGTGAAGAAACACTCAAAGCTCACCAATTACCCTCCAAATGACCAAAGAAGAAGAAAAACACTTCAAAATTAATACTAGAGTGGCAGAACCAACAACCAGTTGAACTGAATAGCTTCAAACCTCCCTACAGCAGTCCAACCAAGCCACTTCTCCTCAGTGCTCACTAAGACCCTAAGCTAACCCCAGGGACAATCTATTTACACCAGGTGTCCCCTCCACCCCAGAACAGAGGTAAGATCCAGCACATTGACAAAATCAAGGAAAAAATAACCCCCAAAAGAACAAAAGACAGAGGGAAAAACCTGATGCTAGAAAAATATCTCATCAGGGGTCTCAGTGGATTGAGAGTCAGGCCCAGAGACAATGTTCCTGGGTTCAAATCTGGCCTCACACTGGGCAAGTCACGTGACCCCCATTACCTACCCCTTACCACTCTTTTGCTTTAGAACCCAGTATTGATTCTAAGACAGAAGGTAAGGGTTTAAAAAAATAAAATATCTCAGCAAGGCAAATGGCCAAAATATAAGCTCAGAAGAAGATAGCAATAAGAAAAAAAAAAGGTTAAAATGTGTGAAACCTCAAAGGAAAATGGGAAAGAATGTCAAGCCCAAAAGGAGTCACTAGAAAAGTTTCAAAAAAGAATGAAAAAAGAAATAATAAGATACTTAGAAGAAAATTAAGAAAAGAAAATGATAGAAAAAAATCAATAATTTAGACCCAAACTTCCTAAGGAAGATAGTTTCCAAAAAAAATAAATAAAATACCTCAAACAGGAAACATCTGGAAATATTAGACCTCCCATAACATTTTTTCCATTAATTTCTTTGATGTTCTTGATCTTTTCTTCTTCCAGATTAATTTTGTTATTATTTTTTCAGGTTCAATAAAATGCTATTTTGGTCATTTAATTGGAATGGCATTGAATAAGTAGTTTAGTTAAGATAGGACTGTCATTTTAATCATATTGGCTCTCTCTACTCATGAACAATTAATATTTCCCCAATCATGCACATTTGACTATATTTGTTTAAAAACAGTTTTACAATTCTGTTAATGTACTTCCTGAGTTTGTTTTGGCAGATATACTCTCACATATTTTATGCTGTCTATGGATATTTTAAATGGCTTATCTCTTACTATCTCTTTTTGCAGGGCTTTATTGATAATACAAAGAAATTATAATGATTTATGTGGGTTTATTTTCTATCCTGCTACTTTTCTAAAATGATTATTAGTTAAAATTAATATCCTAGTTGAATCTCTAGGATTTTCCAAATATACTAACATGTCATCTACAAAATATACATTCCAATACCTTCAAGTTCTTCTTCTTGTCTTAATGATGTTAGCATTTCTAATAGTATGCTAAATAATTTTGGCAATAATAGGCATCACTGATTCACTCCTCATCTTACTGAGAAGACTTCTAACTGATCACCTTTATAGATAATTTTTGTTCATGGTTTTAGGTATCATGCTCTTAATCATTCCGAATTTTTAATCATTTCTGTCTATTATATCTATACTTTCAAGTTTTTAGTAGCAATGAGGACTGCATTTTGTTTAAAGCTTTTTCTTCGACTCTTGATATAATCACGATTTTTATTGCTTTTGTTGTTGATATAATCAATTATATTAATAGTTTTCCTTATCATCCCTGCATAAATCTTTTTTAGTCATAATGTACAATCTTTTTGATATGTTATTATAACTACCTGGTGTTATAGGTAATTTATAAGATAGATTATAAAATAGCAATAGAAACACTGGTTAATATTTTATTTAGGATTTTTGCATCTATATTCATTGATGAAATTGACCAATAATTTTCTTGCACTGTTTTAGCTCTTCCTGGTTTTGATATCAACATCATATTTGTTTCATAAGAAGATTTTGATAGAATTTCTCCTCTACAATTGTTCTAAATAATTTCTTTAATATTGGAATAAGATATTTAAATTCACTTGTGAATTCATCTGGTTCTAAACCTTTTTTCTTAGGAAGTTAACCTATGACTTTATTCAATTTATTTTTCTAAAATAGGTTTATATAAATATTTTCTGTTGTGTCAGTCTAGGTAGCTATATATTTTTCTATTTCAATTAAATTGTTAAATTGCTAACATATAACTAGGAAAAAGAACAACTAATGAGTTCATCTTCATTAGTAATGAATTAATCTTTTTCATTTTTGATGCTCATAATTTCATTTCCTTCTCTTTTTTATTTTTTAATTTTTAAAAATTTCTATTTTTCCATATTTATATGATTCATTTTTCCCCTTCCCCTCTTTCCTCCACCTCTGCCCCCAGAGCTGACTAGCAATTCCACTGGGTTATACAAATATTATCACTTGATACCTATTTCCATATTATTCATTTTTGCTATAGAGCTATCCTTTAAAGCCAAAATTATATCCTTATATACATGTGATAAGTGAAGCCATAAGTTTTTCTTTTGCATTTCTACTCTAATAGTTCTTTCTCTTAATGTGGTTAGCATTCCTTCCCATAAGTCCTTCAAGAGTGTCCTGGCTTGTTGCATTGCTACTAGTAACAAAGTCTATTACATTGGATTGTTCTGGAAAGTTTTACTTTTTTGTGTACAATGTTTTCCTGGTTCTGTTCATTTCACTCTGCATCAATTCATTAAGGTACTCTCAGTTCATACAGAAATCCTCCAAATCATCATTCCTTACAATACAATAGTATTCCATCACCATCATATACCATAATTTGTTCTGCCATTCCCCAATCAAGGAACAATCCTTCTTTTTCCAATTTTTTTGCCACCACAGAGTGAAGCTATGAATATTTTTGTACAAGTATTTTTCATTATTATCTCTTTGGGGTTGTTATAAGGAAGAGTAATTTTAGCAAGAAAGGTTGGTTTCCAGGGGAGAGATGCAAGAGGATAAAGATTCTAGAATGTGGGAGTAGGGATTAGACTGTTAACTGAAGGCATTGGCTGTCTCTCTCTGGATTTACCTGGGAAGACTGGCTGACTGGCCTGTGGTTGCTGATCTACCCTGATTCCCCATTCTACCTGCTGCCTTACTGTTGTCTGCTGTGTTTCCTTGTGATCCTGAACATCTGACTATCTGACTGTAAGACCAGGTTTGGGTTCCTTTTGGATCCAGGACCTTTCCCTGCAATATGACAAATACAGCTAGCTTTGTGGTGAAAATGTTGCTTAGGGAGATTGTTCCTAGATTTGGTGTTCTAATTACCATAGAATCAGATAAAGGATCTCATTTTATTAAAGATATTTACATTTTGTGGTGTTCTCTATCTCCTCCTTGGTCTTAAATTCCTCCTTTCCCATAGATCTGACAGGTATACTATTTTATAATATATATATATATATATATAATTTTTTTTTATCCTGGGACTCCATTCTAGGAGCATAGGGCCACAACCAGTAGGCAAAGGGACACACAGTCGCTCAGGGTCACCCAGCTGGGAAGTGTCTGAGCCCGGACTTGAACCTAGGACCTTTCGTCTCTAGGCCTGGCTCTCAATCCACTGAGCTAGCCCAGCTGCCCCTACTTTAGGTTGCAGTTTCTTTAGCAGATGTAGTTTTTACAGGGTGGGGTTGCTAGCCCCACGCCCAACCCTCCTCCTTTTTTCATCCGGGCTAGGGACCGTCCTTAGCCCAGGAGTGGTAAGGGTGGGCAGTAGGGGTCAAGTGACTTGCCCAAGGTCACACAGCTGGAAATGTCCGAGGCCAGACTTGAACCTAGGACCTCCAGTCTCTAGGCCTGGCTCTCAATCCACTGAACCACTCAGCTGCCCTATATATATATACATATACATATACATATTTATATGTATATATATATATTTGTTTATTATTTCCCTCTTTATACTTATCATTTACCCATTCTGAATTAATCATTGTATAGGGTTTAAGATCCTGATCTAAACCTAATTTCTCCCATACTATTTTCTAACTTTCCCAGTAGTCTTTGTCAAATAGTGGGTTCTTATCCTAAAAGTTGAGGTTTTGGGGTTTATTGAACACTATCCCACTGATCCCATTTATTCCATATTCCATTGAGCCACTCTTCTATCTCTAAGCCAGTACTTTGCAGTTTATAATTACTCTAATGGGATCCCTGCTACAACTTCCCTCAACAATTCCCACTTCCTTTGTGGGAGGTGTAGGAGAAAGTATAAAAGAGAAAGTTTGGCACCTTTTTAAAGTGCTCTCTGCTCTCTCCAGCAAGAGGCTCTTGAATCCTGATCTCTCTCTTGGCACCTTTTTCCCTTTCTATCTACCTCCTAGTTTTCATAGACCTTCCCCTTTCTAATTTAAATAAAAACCTAGCTATTATAAACCCTTAAGTTGCTCTATGATCTTTAATTTAAGCCCCAAGGGCTCTGGTCAATTTCCCCCTGCTGGGGATATGGACTGCTACCTTCCTTTCCCTTCCTCTACCTTCCTCTCTCCTTTCTCCCATCCATGCTTCCCTTCCTCCAACCCATCCTACTTTCCTATCTTCCCTTCTCCCCCTCACAGTACCATCTTGTTTTGATGATCACTGCTTTATAGTACAGTTTGAGATCTGGTAACAATAGGCTGCCATCCTTCACATTTTTTTTTTTGTGCATCAGTTCCCTTGATATTCTTGATCTTTTGTTTTTCCAAATGAACTTTATGATAATTATTGTATAGCACTAAATAAGTGAATTAATTTAGGTAGAACTGTCATTTTTATTATATTAACTCATCCTACCTATGAGAAATTGATGTTTTTCCAATTACTTAGATCTAGTTTAATTTGTATGAAGATTGTTTTGTAGTTTTGCTCATATAATTCCTAGATTTGTCTTGGCAATTAGATTTCCAGGTATTTTATGTTGTCTAGAGAGATTTTAAATGGAGTTTCTCTTTCTAACTTTCTTGCTGCTGGGTTTTGTTGGAAATATATAGGAATGCTGATAATTTGTGTGAGTTTATTTTGTACCCTGCAGCTTTGCTAAAGTTATTGATTATTTCTAATAATGTTTTAGTTGGTTTTCTCATATCTCTAGTTATATCATTATGTCATCTGCAAAGAGTGATAGTTTAGTTTTCTCATTGCCTACTTTGATTGCTTCAATTTTATTTTCTTCTCTAATTGCTACTGCTGGCATTTCTAGTACAATATTAAATATTAGTGGTGACAATGGGCATCCCTGTTTCACATCCTGATCTTATTGGGAAGGCATCTAACTTATCCCCATTGCAGATGGTACTTGCTGATGGTTTTAAATAAATATTGTTTATTATTTTGAGGAAAGGCCCTTTCATTCCTCTATTTTCTAGTTTTTTCAATAAGAATAGATATTGTATTTTGTTGAATGCTTTTTCTGCATTGATTTAGCTAATTGTGTGATTTCTATCAGTTTGGTGGTTGATATTGTCAATTATGCAGATGGTTTGCCTAATATTAGACCATCCTTGTATTCCTGGTATAAACCCCAACTGGTCATAGTGAATAATCTTCATGATAACTTGCTGTAGCCTTTTAGATAGCATTTTATTTATTATTTTTGCATATATGTTTATTAAGGATATTGTTCTATAGATTTCCTTCTCTGTTTTTGGTCTTCCTGGGTTGAAAATCCATTTCATATTTGTATCATAAAAAGAATTTAGTAAGAGTCCTTTGCCTATTTTGTCAAATAATTTGTAGAGTGTTGGCATTATTTGATCTTTAAATGTTTGCTAGAATTAACTTGTGAATCCATCTAGTCTCAATATTTTTTTCCTTAGAGAGTCCCTTGATGGTTTGTTCAATTTCTTTTTCTGATATGGGATTATTTAAGCATTCTATTTTCCTCTTCTGTTAATCTAGGCAATTTACATTCTTGTAAATATTCATCCATTTTATTTAGATTGCCATATTTATTGTCATATAATTTTTCAAAACAGCTCTTAATAATTGCCTTAATTTCCTCTTCATTAGAAGTGAGATCGCCCTTTTCATTCATGATACTGTTAATTTGGTTCTTCTCCTTATTTTTTAATTAGATTAACCAATACTTTATCTTTTTTTTCAAAATAACAGTTCCTAGCCTTATTTATTAGTTCAATAGTTCTTTTACTTTTAATTTTTATTAATTTCTCCTTTGATTTTTAGGATTTCCAATTGGTCTTTATCTGAGGATGCTTAATTTGTTCTTTTTCTAGTTATTTTAGTTGTATGCATAATTCGTTAATTTCCTCTTTCCCTTTTTTTGTCAATATCAGTGATATAAATTTTCCCCTGACTACTGCTTTGGCTGTATCCCATAAATTTTGATATGTTGTTTTCTCATTGTCATTCTCTTCAATGTTCTTTAACCCACTAGTTTTGGAGAATAAGATTATTAAATTTCCATGTAGTTTTTAATTTACCTCTCCATGTACCCTTACTAATTATAATTTTTATCACATTATGATCTGAAAAAGTTGCATTTATTATTTCTGCTTTTCTGCATTTGTTTGCAATGTTTCTGTGTACTAGTATATGGTCAATCTTTGTAAATGTACTGTTGCTGCTGAAAAGAAGGTATATTCCTTTTTATTACTATTCACTTTTCTTCATATATATTCACTCTAATTTTTTTAAGAGTTCATTCACATTTCTTACTTCTTTCTCATTTATTTTTTTGGTTTGATTTATCTAGATCTCATAGTGATCTCCCACTAGTATAGTTTTGCGATCTATATCCACCTTAAGCTCCAATAGAGTTCCTTCAGAACGCTGGATGATATACCATTTGGTTCATACAGGTTGAGTACTGATATTTCTTCATTGTGTATACTGTCT
This sequence comes from Gracilinanus agilis, assembly GCF_016433145.1. Lineage (NCBI taxonomy): Eukaryota > Metazoa > Chordata > Mammalia > Didelphimorphia > Didelphidae > Gracilinanus > Gracilinanus agilis. The sequence continues at coordinate 428,882,179 of NC_058132.1, forward strand.
TATATCAGGATATAATTATCTTCCTTATCTCTTTTAATCAGATCTATTTTTTTGTTTGGCTTTGTCAGATATTATGATTATGACTACTGCATTCTTTTTTTCAGTTTATGCCCAATAAATTCTGCTGCAGCCTCTTACCTTTATCCTTTATGTTTCTGCCTGCCTCATGTGTGTTTCTTGTAGACAACATATGATAGGATTTTAGTTTTTAATCCACTCTGTTATCTGCTTCCATTTTATGAGTGAGTTCATCTCATTCACATTCAGAGTTATGATTACCATTTGTGTATTCCCCATCATTTTTATTTCCTCTTTTAATCCTGTCCTTACTTCTTTCACTATTTTTCTTCACACCAATGTTTTGCTTTTAATCAATCCCCCTATTCCCACCCTTATTTTACTCTCCTTCCCACTCCCATCCTGTTATTCCCCTCATATTTCTCTTTAGGATTTTTTGGACACCACCCCCTCCACTGACTTTCCCATCCCTTTTAATACTCCACCTCCCCACAACCCTTTTTCCCTTTCAACTTCTTTGTAGGATAAGACAGAATTCTATACCCCATTAGATCTGGCTGTTCTTCCCTTACAGAACTAATTCCACTGAGAGTAAGGTTTAAGTATTACCTGTCATCACTCTCTTCCTCCTCTTCTTATAATTGTATTCTCCACTGCCCACCTGTACCTCTTTATGTGGTATAATTTATCCTATTTTAACTCTTCCTACAAGTTTTTCTTAGTACCATCCTCTTTTTTTGTCCCCCCCCCAATTCTTTTATATATCATTTTAAATAGTTCAATAACTTCTGCCAATGGATATTTCGTCTATCTACTATGCTAATGAAAATAATTTTTAAGAGTTACAGATATCATTTTTCCATATAGGAATATAATCAATTTGTCCTTATTGAATCCTTTAAATTTTTTACCTCTTTCTTGTTTACCATTTTATGATTCTCTTGAATTTTATATTTAGACATCATATTTTCCATTTAGTTCCATTGTTTTCTTTAGGAATGCTTGGAAATCTTCTATTTTAGTAAATGTCCATATTTTTCCCTGAAAGTACATAGTCAGTTTTGATGGGTAGATGATTCTTGGTTGTAGACCCAATTCTCTTGCCTTCCTAAATATCTGATTCCAAGCTCTGAGGTCCTTGAGTGTAGAAGCTGACAGATCTTGTGTAATTCTAACTGAGTTTCCATGATATCTGAATTGCTTCTTTTTGGCCACTTGCAATATTCTTTCCTTGGTCTGGAAACTCTTAAATTTGGCTATAAAATTCCTGGGAGTTGTCTTTTGAGGTTTAATGTAGGGAGTAATCTCTGGATTCTTTTAATGTTTATTTTGCTTTCTTTTTCAAGAATATCAAAGCAATTTTCTTGATTGGTACTGTTTTGTACTATTTGTTGCAATTTTCTTGTAATATGATGTGTAGGAATTGTTTTGCTCCAGGCTTTCAGATATATTTATAATTCTCAAATTGTCTCTTCTGGATCTGTTTTCCAGGTCCATTATCTTTCCAATGAGATATTTCATGTTTCCTTCTATTTTTTCATTCTTTTGATTTTGCTTTATTATTTCTTGCTGTCTCATGTAAGAATTAAAATGAATATAAAATAATAACTTAAAATATTATGGTTTTATAAGATTTATTAATAATCACTAGAAATAAAGGAAGAAATAAGTAATCAAATAAAACCACATTCCCATGGTTAATTGACCTGTTCAACCAGCCCGCATTCCCAGCTCCAAGCTGCCATAGGAAGGAAAGAGCTAGCCTTGCCAAGCCCCTCAATTTTATACCACTGTCTACATCAGCGCATAGTGACAGGAAGCCAGTAGGCTCTTGAGAAATGTAGTTCAAAGGCCCAAAATTTCCAATAACACATTAACATACTCATGAGATCATTTGCTTCTACTTGCCCAATTCTAGTCTTTTAAAACTGATTTTCATCTATGACCTTTTGATTTCCCTTTTTAGTTTGGTCCACCTTGCTTTTTGTGGCTTCCAACATGATAATTCTGGCTTCCAATTTTCTTATTACTTCATGTGAAGTAGTTTTTCCATTTGGGCAACTTTGTCTTTTAAGATATCATTTTCTTTTCATATTACTTTCATTTCTTTTTCCCATTTCCCATTTTTCTTCTATTTTTCTTACTTGGTTCTTGACCTCCTTTTTTAGTTCCTCCAGATCTTGTTTCCAATTTCCATTTGGGGGGGGGGGAGTTTCTATGTTTTTGTTTTTCACTCTCTTCCATTGATTCTGTATTTTGTTCTTTTTTTCCATAGAAATTTTGTAGGGTCAAGAGCTTTTTTTGCTGTTGTTTACTCCTTTTTTCTGCTGGAGGATTGGGATTCCAGCATGTTGGTGGTCATTGCTATCTTGGTTTCTGTCTCATAGATTGCATTGGGATCATCTTCCCTTCCCTGTCAAAGGCCTGAGTGAGGGCAGGTAGATCTGTGGTGGTTTTTGTGTTGCTTGCTTCAGAGTGTTTTGTCCTGAGGCTATTTTTCTCAGCTGCTATCGCTGCTGCCTCTACTTCTGCCTGTTGCTGTTGTGGCTGTTGATAATACTGCTGCCTCTGCAACTGCTGCTACAGCTCTGAGTTCCACCTCCTATGCTAGTATTTTCAAGTGTGGGTCTGTAGCGTAGCACACTGCACCATGTTTTGCCCTGAGGTTATCTTCCTCGGTTGCTGCCACCATTGCTGCTTCATGGGACCAAGGTCTCTGCTATTCCCCAAGGCTCACAGCCATCAGGGGTGAGTTTGTGGTGCTTTCAGCCAGCCCCCAATAATTTGGAGTTTTCCCTAGCCCTGGTTTTAACTGGCATAGTGAGTGGGGAGAGAGGTAGTCCCTTGTGCAGTATTGCCCCCTTATAGTCTAGTAATCTGATCACACTGTCTCCTTTTATGTTGTATGCAATGGAAGATCCTGTTTACTCTTCCTGTTTTGACCTTTGTCCTTTTGAGATGCTTTGTAATGATGAATTTGGAAGAAATTTCTGATTGCCTCCAAGTTTTTTCCACTACAAGCTGCCATCTAGGCTCCCTCTTCTCTCTATTAAAATAATATTAAACAGTAATTTATCTTTTTGTTGCATTTTTCATCAAATCAAATCTATTATTTATTAATTCAATGGCTTTTTTACACCCAATTTACTAATTCCACCTTTAATTTTCACAATTTTCAATTTGATATTTAATCAAGTATTTTTAATTTGTTCTTTTTCTAATTTTTCAAATTGCATATCCTACTCATTGATGTGTTCATTCTCTATTTTATTGATATAAGCATTTACCTCTAATTACTACTTTTGTTGTATCCCTTTTTTTGGCATGTTGCTTCATTATTAGATTTTTAAAAATAAATTTGTTTACTATTTCTCTTTAACCCACTCATTCTTTACATTAGTCTTTGATTAACCTTTGTTCTGTTTTTCCATGGCCTTTTATTAAGTATGATTTTTACTGTGTTATGATCAGAAAGTAACACATTCGATATTTCTGCTTTTCTGCATTTAATTATAAATTTTTTTGTCTTAACATATGGTCTTTTTTGTAAATATACCATGTACTACTGAGAAAAAAGGCCTATTTTTTCCATTCCTATTCAGTCCACCTCAGATATTTATCATATCTTGCTTATCAAAGATTTTCTTCATATCTTTAACTTCTTTCTTATTAATTTTGGATTAGATTTATCTAGATCTGAGAGGGAAAGTTTAAAATCCCCCACTGTTATAGTTTTGTTACTTATTTTCACCTGTAACTCTTTCATCTTTTCTTTAAAAATCTGGATGCATATAGGATTTAGTCCTGATAATGTTCATTATCTATGGTACCTTTTTGTTTATTTTATCATATACTTAGTAACCACCACCACCACAAAAAGAATTTAACTAAACAAATGCATAAAAAATTATTTGCAAAATCATGAACTCCACATTCTCCTTGGATTTGTTTTACTTGGATACTTTTTTCTTTTGATTTCATGGATATTATTTTTTTAATTTAATCATGATATGTCATAGACAAGACAAGTTGGATATATACTCCAGCACTTTTCTGGGAGAACAAACGTATTCCCCTATTATCTACTTCTACTGCTTCTCACTTTGACTTCTCCCAACAATGGTTAAGGTAAGTTGGGGAAGAAGAGTTAGAGAGGCTGGAGAACAAGAAATTAATATTTAGAAATGCTACCTCTTTACGAGTTTTTTAAGTCTTTTTCTTATACAATTGAAACTATTATAATAAACTAGTTATCAATCTGTGCCAGTTCTGCTTATTTTATATATACAAAAATATTTTTAAAAGGGAGAAGCTGAAAGTAAAAGAGACCTAAATTATTAAATTTTTTGTAAATTCAGTTTGGATTTTTGCCACCAAAAAATGTCACTGTGTATTATAGAGATGATTTTTATAAAGTCATCCAAGGTTGGAAGGAAAGAACAATGAGTAGGAAGATATTTCTAACTGATTTGGTACAGCCTAAGAAACAGAGTAGACACCATTTTTTCCTTTCCTTTAGAAGGTTTTATGTGCTGGTTAGAAAGGAAAGCCTACTCCATAAACGGAGTGACTTTCCCAGAAAAACATAAACCATGCCCCAGGTTGAAGAGTGATTGTTTGATCTGCCTAACTCACTAGCACCACCTGGTGGTCACAGTGGAAACTATATTTGGGTTTGTTTTTGTTTTTGGTTTTTTTTTTTCATTTCTATTAGATATTTTTAAAGTAGAATTTACTATTGCTGCTTTGGAAAAATGCTTCTACCAAAAATATCATGAACTTTCACTTAATTTTTGTGTTTTCTTTACTTTACATATGAATTTAAATCTTTCTTGCTTTTTTCAAAATAATTTTTATCTTTTTTATGTATATTTTTAGCAAAAACTTTTTTCTCCTAAAATTTACACTACTTATATAAAATTCTGTTATCAGTTTTTCTTGAGGTAGAGGTATTTTTATTTTTGTTTAGCTTTTTGTTTTGTATTTGTTTTAGTCTCTTATTGGTATTTCTCTATCAAATTCAATCTCTGGTTTTCATATAAATAGAAATGCAGAAGTCTGCTATGCAGTGATCCTAATAATGCAATAAATATGTATTCTCATTAAATGATTTGCAAGTGGCAGTGCTATTGAATTAAGTGTCATTACTTAATAACATATCAACTGTTTGATATTTAGTATTTGGATATATCTTTCCAATGCTACTGATTGCACAGCTATTCTTTTTCTTCATTAACATGCTTTATCACATGATTCAACACATGGCATCAAGTCATATGTTTAATGTTTAAAATAATATCAATCTCTTAAGTACTGTCATTATGAACTAATATTTTGAAAAGAAGAAAACACATAAGAAAACATACAGATATAAAGGCACACAGAATTCTACAAGTAATTTAATAAATTACTAACTAATTTAGCAAACTAAGTTACTAATTATTCCATTATTAATTGAAGCTGTGGATAACACCAAGTAAATTAAGAAAGTTTTTAAAGGAATTTCTTTAAAAATTGATGTATGATGCATTAGCAAATAAAATAAAAAATCCAATAAAAATCCACTAAGGGCATATTCTATGAATTATCAGAGAACTTTGATGTCTCAAAAATTCCTGGTAAGTGGATCCAGGATGGAGGAATAACTAGGGTAGCAACTCACCATTTCACCACAATAATCCTCTTTGACAAAGAGTAAAATATTGCCGCAAAACAAATACAAGAGTGAAAGAACCAACAGAGACAGAGGGAAACAACCTTTGAAAAAAGAAAAACCCAAAAGGTAGACAGATATCATCTGGGGAACTGATGTACAAGGGGAGTGGGGCTAGCAGGAGACATAACAGCAACTAAAGAGAAAGCCAAGAGCAAACCTCACACCCCACCATCCACATCTACTTTCACAGTTTTTCTAATTTAAGCACAATGTAATCAGACCCTGAGAGCCTGCTGGACAATTAGTGGTCCAAGTCAACTAACACCCCTTTGAAATTGCAAACCTGTTGAGAAGTCCAGAATCCCAGCCCAAAGCAATCTGGCCTGAAGGGGGCTGATCTGTGTGGGCTCAGAGGGAAGCCAGGACTCCCAGTCTGGGCTTGGGGTAAGGATATAATCCACAGTTTTAGGATGAGGACACAGTTTTCAAGGGAAGAATTCCCAGTATGTTTTTGCCCAAAATTAGAGGTGGAGCTCCAGGACAGGGAAATCACGGGTTTGCCTGATTTAATCAAGAACGCCTTGAGACCAAAAAACCCAAGCCTAATCCTGGGGCTAGAATCTGTTCAGTACCTGACCTAATCAAGTTCAGACTGAGAGCCAAAGCTTATACCTAAGCCTGAGGAAAGTCTTTAAGCTATCAGCATCTCAAGAGTCAATTGAATCAGCAAGGGGAGGGGACTCTCAGAGCTCTCAGCCCTCATATTATCAAGTAGACTAGTAACGACCCAGAAAATTAGCAGAAAATAACATCAAGGAAGAACAAAAGTTTAAAAGGGTACCCCAACTCCCCCCCAAAAAAGAGCCTACCTATAATTAGATAGGAAAAATGAGCAAACAATCAAAAAAGCACCTAAATCTAAAGACTTTTTATGGAGACAAAGAGCAAGGTGCAGAAGTAGAAGGGGACAGGGAAAGCAAAAGAAACACACCCAAAGTCAAAAAGAAAAATATGAATTGGACATAGATTCTGGAAGAGCTCAAAAAAGACTTCAAAGTCCAATTATTAGAGGTAGAGGAAAAGTGGGGAAGAAAAATGAAAGTGATGCAAGAAGAAAGGAAAATGATGCAAGCAGAAATGGGCCAACTGAAAGAGGAGAACCAAAAACTGATAGAAGAAAACCAGGCCTTAGAAATCAGAATTGACCATCTAGAAACTAATGATTTTTTGAGAAATCAAGAAACAATAAAGTAGAATCAAAGGAATGAAAAAACAGGGGAAAACATCAAATACCTTATTGAAAAAACAACCAACCTAGAAAGCAGGTCTAAGAGAGACAACCTGAGAATTATTGTATTACCTGAAAGCCATGATAAAGAAAAAAATCTTGGATATCATATTACAAGAAATTATCAAAGAAAACTGCCCAGAGATCCTTGAACAAGAAAATAAAATTGAAATTGAAAGAATTCACATATCGCTTCAAGAAAGAAATCCTCAATTGACAACTTCCAGGATGTAACAGCCAAATTCAAGAGCCAACAAGCCAAGGAAAAATACTTCAGGCAGCCAGAAAGAAACTATTCAAATATCATGGAACTACTATCAATGTCACTCAGCACCTAGCGACTTCTACATTAAAAGATCGTAAGGCATGGAACATGATATTCAGAAAGGTGAAAGATTTGGGTTTACAACCCAGAGTCACCTATTCAGCAAAACTGAGTGTACTCTTTCAGGGGGGGAAATGGTGATTCAAAAAGATAAAAGATTTCCAAACATTCCTGAGGAATAAGTCAGAACTAACAAAAAATGTGAAGGCCAAATACAAGACATAAGAGAAGTCCAGAAAGGTAAATAAGGAAGAGAAAATTTAAGGAACTCATTAAAGTAAAAATGTTTATACATCTACATGGAAAGAGGATTTCTATAATTCTCAAAAATTACTCTTAGTAGTAGACAAGATAGAAGGAATTTACTCAGAAAGAGTGTGAAAAAGTCAGCTGATTATAATAATATGATGTATGCATAAATGTGATGATATGGAATAATACTGTGTAATTAATTTTTGTACCCTAGAACTCCAATTCCCAGAATCCTATGTTTCTTGTCACATTACATGCTGACATGGGGAGGATATGTTTGTTACAGCCCTGTCTCTCGTTCTTTTTTTTTGGTGATTGCATGCTGAGGAGGTGAGGTAAGGCGTAAGGCAAGAGAACATGCTTACATTGTTTTAATTTTGTAAGACAGGTATTTTTACTTCAATTTCTTTTTTATTCCTTATACATCTAGTGATTATTAATAAAATCTATAAAATATAATTCTTGGACTGTTGGATATATAATTTAAATCTTACAATATGTATGTTTGATATGATATGTAGGAATATGAATATGAATGACATGTTAAAAAATCAATCAAGGGCTGAAAGAGAGGGGTGCAGTGAGAGAAAGGGGAAGGGAGACATAGAATGAGTTAAATTATATAACATAAAGAGGTAAAGAAAATAAATACAGAGAGGGGAGGATAAAAGTGGTGATGAGCAATGCTTAAACTTTACTCTCTTTGTGAATTGCCCAGATTAAAAAAAGGAGCAATAGAATTCTTAAACAATCCCATCTCAGAAAAAGAAATTGAACAAGCTATCAAGGAACTTACTAAGAAAAAATCCCCAGGACAAGATGGATTCACAAGTGAATTCTATCAAACATTTAGAGAACAACTAATCCCAATGTCATACAAATTATTTGACAATATAAGCAAAGAAGGAGTTTTACCAAATTCCTTTTATGACACAAATATAGTACTGATTCCAAAGCCAAGCAGACCAAAAAACCGAAAAAGAAAACTACAGACCAATCTCCTTAATGAACACAGATGCAAAAATCTTAAATAGAATACTAGCATAAGACTCCAGCAAGTGATCATGAGGATTATTCACTATGATCAAGTGGGATTTATACCAGGAATGCAAGGATGGTTTAATATTAGGAAAACCAGCCACATAATTGACCATATCAATAATCAAACCAGCAAAAATCACCTAATTATCTCAATAGATGCAGAAAAAGCCGTTGACAAAATACAACACCCATTCCTATTAAAACACTAGAAAGTATAGGAATAGAAGGGTCATTCCTCAAAATAATATACAGTACATACTTAAAACCAACAGCAAGTATCATTTGCAATGGGAACAAGTTATAAGTCTTCCCAATAAGATCAAGAGTGAAGCAAGGATGTCCATTATCACCTCTTTTATTCAATATTGTACTAGAAATGCTAGCAGTAGGAATTAGAGAAGAAAAAAATTGAAGGGATTAAAGTAAACAGTGAGGAGACTAAACTATCACTCTTTTCAGATGATATGATGGTTGATATAAGTAAATGTGGGGAGTGGGGTTAGACTGGACAAACTGGTGCCAGCCAGGGAATCACACAAACTGGGGATACTCCCACACCTCACAAGGGAACAACAGGATAACACAGAATAAACCACACAGGGATGTGAGGAATGGGGAATGACAGTTTGTCAATTAAACTGACAACTATCAGCCAGGGATACCAGTATAGTTGATGAAACTCCAATAGGGGGATCTTGATGGCTTGGAGAGACCCAGGGAGTATAAATAAACTGGTTTATTGTTGGTAAAATTGAGAAAGTGGCTGAGAGGATTACTATCACTAGGAATAGCACAACTGCCTAGAAAGTAAAAGGTCAACTGGCTTTACTCTACTAAGCTACAACTCTATCTAAAGTGGAGAGGGCAGAAGTATTGGGATATCTCACTGCACTGCTACAAGATACTCCAAGATGATACAGAAACAAGGATCGTTGTACAGCCAGTTAAGTCCAAAACCTCTAGGGAGTAAATAGTTTTTATCTGCTGTCCACCAGCAGTAGATCTTGAACCTTTTCTCTACCTAGGCTAAGTTAGATGCTTGATGGTCTCTTCTCTCAAATCTTCAGTGAATCACAATATTCTCAGCTCCTTAGATCTCAGGCAAGCTGGGCAACACAACAACAACCTCCTTCCCTCATCTTGGCTAAGAAAACTCTCCTTTTTAAAACCTCTGGCTTTATTCCATCATGGAATGTCCATACATCCAGTTCAAGGTTTGCTTCAAGGTGTCATCTTTTCTGACTTATCTTAAGGCCATACTTATATCCATAATTTCCCTATAACATGGTATACTTAAAGAACCCCAGAAAATCAACTCAAAGGCTAGTGGAAAAAATGAACAACTTTAGTAAAGTTGCAGGGTATAAAATAAACCCACGTAAATCACCAGTATTTCTATATATTTCCAACAAAACTCAGCAGCAGGAGTTAGAAAGAGAAATTCCATTTAAAATCACTCTAGACAATATAAAATATTTAGGAATCTGCCAAAACAAACACAGAAATTATATGAACACAACTACAAAACACGTTTCACACAATTAAAGCTAGATCTAAACAATTGAAAAAAAACATTAACTGCTCCTAGGTAGGATGAGCTCTATAATAAAAATGACAATCATACCCAAATTAATCTATTTATTCAGTGTCATATATATATCAAACTACCAAAAAACTTTTTTTATAGAATTAGAAAAAATTACAACAAAGCTCATATGGAAAAACAAAAGATCAAGAATATCAAGGGCAATAATGTAAAAAAAATGTGAAGGATGGGGGCCTGGCAGTACCTAACCTTAAACTGTACTATAAAACAGTGGTCATCACAACAATATGGTACTGGCTAAGAGATAGAAAGGTGGATCAACGAAATAGAATAGGAGCAAATAACCTCAGTAAGCTAGTGTTTGATAAACCCCACCTTTTGGGACAAGAACTCATTATTTGACAAAAACTGCTGGGAAAATTGGAAAATAGTATGGGGAAAATTTGGTTTAGATCAATATCTTACACTTTACATCAAGAAAAATCAAAATGTGTAAATGATTTAAATATAAATAGTGAAATAATAAATAAATTAGGTGAACATAGATTAGTATACCTGTCAGATCTGTGGGAAAGGAAAGAATTTAAGACCAAGCAAGACATAGACAACTTTGCAAAATGTAAAATGAATGACTTTGATTATATCAAATTAAAAAGGTTTTGTACAAACAAAACCAATTAACCAAAATTATAAGGAAAGCAACAAACTGGGAGAACATTTTTGTAACAAAACACTCTGACAAAGGTATAATTTCCCAATTATATAAGGAACTAATTCAAATCTACAGAAAATCAAGCCATTCCCATTCCAATCAACAAATGGTCAAGGGACATGAATAGGCAGTTTTCATAGGATGAAAACAAAACTATCAATAAGCAGATGAAAAAGTGTTCTAAATCCCTCCTTATTAGAGAAATGCAAATTAAAACAACTCTGAGGTACTAGGTCACATCTAGCAGAATGGCCAATATGGCTGCAAAGGAAAGCGATAAATGATGGAGGGGATGTGGCACTAATGCATTGATAGTGGAGTTGTGAATTGATCCAACCATTCTGAAAGTCAATTTGAAATTATGCCTAAAGGGCTTTAAATGAATGCCTGCCTTTTGATCCAGCCATATTGCTGCTGGGTTTGTACCCCAAAGAGATAGATAATGGGGGAAAATATGTGTACAAAATATTCATAGCCACACTCTTTGTAGTAGCAAAAAAAAACTGAAAAATTCAGGAGGTGTCCATCGATTGGGGAATAGCTGAATCAATTGTGGTATCTGTTGGTGATGAAATATTACGCTAAAAGGAATAAAGAAATGCAGGAATTCCATGTGAACTGCAATGACCTCCAGGAATTGATGCAAAGCAAAAGGAGCAGAACCAGGAGAGTGTTGTACACAGGGACTGATACATTATGGCACAATCAAATGCAATGACCCCAGACAATCCAGAGGAACTTATGAGAAAGAATGCTATCCATATCCAGAGAAAGAACTGTGGAACTAGAAATTCATTAAAAAAATATGTTTGAGCACCTGGTGCAATAGCTATGTGATTAGAGTTTTGATATTAAAGAATCGCTCTACTGCAAATATGAATAACATAGAAATTGTTTTTTTATTTTATTTATTTTTTTATTTATTTTTTTTATTTTTAGAAAAATTTTCCATGGTTACATGATTCATGTTTTTACTTTCCCCTTCACTCCCTCAAACAACACCCCCCCAGCTAACTCAAATTTCCACTGGTTTTAACATGTGTCATCACTCAAGACTTATTTGCATATTATTGAGAGTTACATTGGTGTGTTCCTTTCGGGTCTACATCCCCAATCATATCCTCATCAACCGAACTGTTCAAGCAGTTGTTTTTCTTCTGTGTTTCCTCTCCTGTAATTCTTCCTCTGAATGTGGGTAGCGTTCTTTTCCATAAATCCCTCAAAAATGTCTTGGGTCATTGCAATGCTGCTAGTACAGAATTCCATTACCTTCGATTTTACCACAGTGTCTCTGTGTAAATGTTCTTCTGGCTCTGCTCCTTTCACTCTGCATCAATTCCTGGACGTCTTTCCAGTTCACACGGAATTCCTCCAGTTTATTATTCCTTTGAGCACAGTAGTTCAGCCATTCACCAATTCAAGGGCATACCATTGTTTTCCAGTTTTTTGCCACCACAATGAGTGAAGCTATAAATATTTTTGTACAAGTCTGTTTATCTATGATCTCTTTGGGGTACAAACCCAACAATACTATGACTGGATCAAAGGGCAGGCATTCTTTTATCTCTCTTTGGGCATAATTCCAAATTGCCATCCAGAATGGTTGGATCAGTTCACAACTCCACCAGTAATGCATTAATATCCCGATTTTGCCACATCCCCTCCAACATTCATTACTCTCCCCTGCTATCATTTTAGCCAATCTGCTAGGTGTGAGGTGATACCTCAGAGTTGTTTTGATTTGCATTTCTCTAATTATTAGAGGTTTAGAACCCTTTCTCATGTGCTTATTGATACTTCTGATTTCTTTATCTAAAATTTGCCTATTCATGTCCCTTGCTCATTTATCAATTGAGAAATGGCTTGATTTTTTGTACAATTGATTTAGTTCCTTGTATATTTGAGTAATTAGACCTCTGTCAGAATTTTTTCTTATAAAGATTTTTTTCCATTTTGTTATTTCCCTTCTGATTTTGGTTGCATTGTCTTTGTTTGTACAAAACCTTTTTAATTTAATATAATCAAAATCGTTTATTTTACATTTTGTAATTTTCTCTAACTCTTGCTTGGTTTTAAAATCTTTCCTTTCCCAGAGATATGACAAGTATACTATTCTGTGCTCCCTTAATTTACTTACAGTTTCCTTCTTTATATTCAAGACTTTCACCCATTCTAAATTTATCTTGGTGTAGGGTGTGAGATGTTGATCTAAACCTAATCTCTCCCATATTGTTTTCCAAATTTCCCGGCAGTTTTTGTCAAATAGTGGATTTTTGTCCCAAAAGTTGGGCTCTTTGGGTTTATCATGCACTGTTTTGCTGACTTCACTTACCACAAGTCTATTCCATTGATCCTCCCTTCTGTCTCTTAGCCAGTACCATATTGTTTTGGTGACCACTGCTTTATAGTATAGCTTAATATCTGGTACTGCTAGGCCACCTTCCTTCACATTTTTTTCATTATTACCCTTGATATTCTTAATCTTTCATTCTTCCAAATAAACTTTGTTATAGTTTTTTCTAATTCAGTAAAAAAGTTTTTTGGTAGTTTGAAAGGTATGGCACTAAATAATTAAATTAATTTGGGTAGAATGGTCATTTTTATTATGTTAGCTCATCCTACCCATGAGCAGTCAATGCTTTTCCAATTGTTTAGATCTAGTTTTAATTATTGGAAAGTGTTTTGTAGTTATGTTTGTATAATTCCTGTGTTTGTTTTGGTAGATAGATTCCTAAGTATTTTATATTGTCTAGGATTATTTTAAATGGTGTTTCCCTTTCTACCTCTTGCTGCTGTGATGTGTTGGAAATATATAGAAATATTGATGATTTATGTGTGTGTTTTGCATATCCTGCAACTTTGCTAAAGTTGTTGATTATTTCTACTAGCTTTTTAATTGATTCTCTAGGATTTTTTAAGTAGACCACCATATCATCTACAAAGAGTGATAGCTTAGTCTCCTTATTGCCTATTTTAATACCTTCAATTTCTTTTTTTTCTCTAATTGCTACTGCTAGTGTTTCTAATACAATGTTAAATAATAGAGTTGATAATGGGCATCCTTGTTTCACAGCTGAACTTATTGGAAAGGCTTCTAATTTATCCCCATTACATATGATGCTTGATGATGGTTTAAGATATATACTGTTTATTATTGTTAGGAAAGGCCCTTCTATTCTTATACTTTCTAGTGTTTTCAGTAGGAATGGGTGTTGTATTTTGTCAAAGGCTTTTTCAGCATCTATTGAGATAATCATGTGGTTTTTGTTGTTTAGACTGTTGATATGGTCAATTATATGGATGGTTTTCCTAATGTTGAACCATCCTTGCATTCCTAGTATAAATCCCACCTGATCATGATGGATAACCCTCTTGATCACTTGCTGGAGTCTTTTTGCTAGTATTCTATTTAAGATTTTTGCATCTTTGTTCATTAAGGAGGTTGGTCTATAATTTTCCTTCTCTGTTTTTGATCTACCTGGATTTGGAATCATTACCATATTTGTGTCATGAAAGGAATTTGTTAAGATTCCTTCTTTGCTTATTATATCAAATAATTTGTATAGTATTGCGATTAATTGTTCTTTGAATGTTTGATAGAGTTCAGTTGTGAATCCATCAGGCCCTGGCGATTTTTTTTCTTAGGGAGTTCTTTGATGGCTTGTTCAATTTCTATTTCTGATATGGGATTATTTAAGTATTCTATTTCTTCTGCTGTTAATCTAGGCAATTTATATTTTTGTAAATATTCATCCATATCTCCTAAATTGTTATATTTGTTGCCATATAATTGGGCAAAATAGTTTTTAATGATTGCCTTAATTTCCCCTTCATTAGAGGTGAGGTCTCCCTTTTCATCTTTAATATTGTCAATTTGGTTTTCTTCTTTCCTTTTTCTTATTAGATTGACCAGTCTATTTTATCTGTTTTTTTCAAAATACCTGCTTCTAGTCTTATTTATCAATTCAATAGTTCTTTTACTTTTGATTTTATTAATTTCTCCTTTGATTTTTAGTATTTCTAATTTAGTTTTCATCTGAGGATTTTTAACTTGTTCATTTTCTAGTTTTTTAAGTGGCATGCCCAATATGCACTTAGTGATATAAATTTTCCCCTTAGAACTGCTTTGGCTGCATCCCATAGGTTTGGGTAAAACATTTCATCATTTTCATTGTCTTCAATGAAATTATTAATTGTTTCTATGATTTGTTCTTTCACTAAATTATTTTGGAGAATCATATTATTTAATTTCCAATTAGTTTTTGGTTTGCCTCTCCATGTATTCTTACTAATAACTATTTTTATTACATTATGATCTGAGAAGATTATATTTATTATTTCTGCTGTCAATTGTCATTTCTTTTCTCTTTTTCTGTTGCTTACTCATATTTTTTCCTTCCTTATTCTGCTTGTTTGAGCAGATGTATTTAATGATCTTTGATGAAAGATCTTCCCCCAGCTGGCAATGAAGGTTTGTAGTTATTTTCTCTGCCCTCTGAAGACTTCTTGTCTGTCCAATTGTTGGGATTAATCCTGTATTGACTGGATTAATCTTACTGCTTAATCTTCCCTGAGGCTAAAACCTCAAGAGGAGGGAAAAATGAACCAAAAAAAAATAAACCTTGGGGGGACAAGAAGGAACATTTTTGCTGAACTGAGCTCTCCAGCAGTGGGTTCTCCCTGCACTGTCCCCTGTGTTTGATCTGGTTTTCTTACTCTTGAAGCCCTGCGTTCTCTATCTCGGTATGAGAAAGCCAAGCTGTCTGCAGTGTGGGGTTTGGCTCTCTCTAAGCCACCATCTTCCAGGCATTTTTGCTGTGTTTCTCTGGTTTTCTCCTCCAGTCACCTCTCCAGTGCCTGTGTTTAACTCCCCAAGACTGATGCCAGCAAGACCCTCTCTCCAGAATGATGAATCCACCTGCCCTGAGATTTCCCAGGCAGCTGGAGACTCTGCACAGCACAAAGGGGAGGCATCCTGGGATTCCCCTTCTGACAGTTCAAGAATTGAAGCCTTTTTCTTGGAGTACCTCTTTAGTTATGCTGCAGTAGGGTTCCCCCTGCTCTGTCCCATTATTAGATTTGGTCCTCTTTCTTCTCTAAGTGCATTGTTTTCTACCTTGGTGTGTAAGGGTGCGGAGGTTTTAAGATTCACTCTGTGAATCTCACTGCCATCTTCCTGGAAATCCCCTGGAAATGGGTTTTGAACAATGATACATGTGGTTATATTGGAACTGCTTGTCAGTTTTGGGAGTATGGAGGAGAAAGTGGGGTATGGGGGAGGGGAGGGAATTATGAATCATATAACCATGGGAAAACATTCTAAATAAAAATTTAAAAATTTAATATATAATTAGCTAAAAAATAAAACCACATATTCATTTTGAAAAAAAAATTTCTAGTGAAATCTCAGCTGAGTCTGAGTACTGGGAATTTATTTCTAAATTTCCATATAAGAAGTTCTTCATTAAATTTATAGCCATAATAAACAAAGGAAATGCTTCAGCAAAGAAATTGAAGAGCTGAGTTGTCAGAAATAAAAACCTCAGGGGGGCAGCTGGGTAGCTCAGTGGATTGAGAGTCAGGCCTGGAGACGGGAGGTCCTAGGTTAAAATCTGACCTCAGACACTTCCCAGCTGTATGACCCTGGGCAAGTCACTTGACCCCCATTGCCTACCCTTACCACTCTTCTGCCTTGGATCCAATATACAGCATTGACTCCAAGATGGAAGGTAAGGGTTTAAAAAAAAAGAAAGAAAGAAAAACCTCATTTCATAATAATGAAATCATATTTTTTCCATGACTTTTCTAGTAGGCAGAAGTGATATTCCATATATCAAATAAAAGTCCTGTGTATAAATGAGATAAGAATTAGATCCCCTGAATCAGACAAAAAAGTATCATTTATGGCCAAAATCAAGGTTAGGTATCTTGGAACAGAACTAAATAATCTCCTCTGGATAGAAGCCGTGTCTTCCTGGGGAATAGGAAGCATGGCTCACTCAGGTGTCAGAATCATTATAAGTCAAGTCCAGTCAAAACCATTATCAAAATCATGAAACTGGTAGGTATTGAGTTAGACAAGAAGAACAAATTTATGTCTTAACAGTTATATTTGGAGGTTTATAAAGACTACCATTAGGATTACCAACCATGAAACCACATTAAACCTGTTTTCAAATTATAATATAAAAACTAGTTTTGTCAATTCTCTGATACTATTGTCCCCCTTGTTCAGTCTCATATTACCACATGCCTGGCATATTGGTTATAAACTTCTGGTTGGTCTCCCCATTAGATGTCAGATTGATCTTTCTAAGGCACAGGTCAGATTATGCCAATAAATTCTCCTGACTTCCTATCTCACCCCCAAGGCCAAATATAAAACTCCCTTTTTGCTATACAATGTTTTGTAAAACCTAATCCCCTCCTACCTCTCCAGATTTCTTACACCGAACTGCTCACACTTACTTTGAAATCCAGTAGAATTGACTTTCTTGCTATTCCTCCCAAAATTCATTTTATCTCCTTGCTCTTTTCATTGGTTATACTCCATTCCTAAATTTATTTCCCTCTTCATCTTCCAAACCTATCTTCCCTGGTTTCCTTCAAAGTGATAGTCACCAGAAACAAAAATAGTAGAGCAGTTTTAAGAAGTTCCACAATAGTTCAATCAAAAAATTGTCAGGTCAAGTCCGACAAACCAGTACCTATTATATGCTAGATACTGTGAAGCACAAAAATACAAATAGAAGCCACAAGATAATAGCTTATATGTAATAATAACACATTCTTTTTTTTCACCCTTACCTTCTGACTTAGAATTAATAGTATGTATTGGTTCCAAGGCAAAAGAGTGGTAAGGGTTAGGCAATGGGGGGTTAAGTGACTTGCTCGGGGTCACACAGCTAGGAAGTGTCTAAGGCCAGATTTGAACCTAGGACCTCCCATCTCTAGGCTTGACTTTTAATCCACCGAGCCACCAAGCTGCCCCCAATAACAACACATTCTAACAGGATATAAAAAGAATCTGAAGGGAGATACCATCAGGAAACATGGTAGAGAAAAATGAGAAAAATATTCATGAACTTTAAGAGTGAATGAGGAAGAGGAAGAGGAAGGAGAAATGAAAATTGTAGATCTCTTTATCATCTCTGATAATCTGATAAGGACAGTTTAGTTGACTAGGAAATAAGGACAGAACAAGGGAGTTCCAGCTCTGGCTCCAGGAGCATGGAGTTTATTATATATATTTCAAGACTCATTTCATACAAAAGAACCCCCCAAAAAACTTTGCAGATGCACAGAAGTTGCAAATTATGTCACATGAAAACACAAAACATTGGCTTCAGAATAGACCAAGGCCAAGGCTGAATTTTGACTAGCTTCTTATCAGGAAGCCAAGTTGGGGAGTATCCCTCTCATGGTCGAAGGCTTCAGAATAGACCAAGGCCAAGGCTGAATTTTGACTAGCTTCTTATCAGGAAGCCAAGTTGGGGAGTATCCCTCTCATGGTCGAATTGCCCTGCTAAGATTTTGGCCTTGGCTATACCAGGCAGCAGCATTCCTTGCTGTGTTAACAGTGTTAACCCTTTAAATTCAGGTTTGATAGGAACTTAAAGCTTTTCAATAAGGCCACAATACTTTTCAACAAGAAATCAGAAGGATCACAAAAAGGGTCAAAAGAGGAGTCTCAGATTTTTATCTATTCTCTTATTGGCTTCCCACATATTCTCCATTTTCTTTTAAATTGAAAAGGGCATCCACCTGTTGGGCTGTGTAAATTTCTCTTATGAGGGCCAAGGGAAACTTTTAAGTTATACAAATTTGGGGATGAAAAGAAAAGAGGACAAAAACGATGATCCAATGATTGCTAAGCGCATTGACAAAAAGCCAATTAGGGGGCAGTCCCCTTTGGCACAAGAGTGTACATTCAAAACAAATGCATTCAACTCCCCATAGTTCAAGCAACTGCTCCCCAAAGTTCATTTTTGGATCTTCTTGATGCACTGTAGGTCTCTGCAGGCATCTTCATGGTGTCTTCTCCAAACAGGTTTGTTGTCTGGATTCTGGGGAGATGGCAAATTTCTTATCCTGAAATTACTCTCAAAAGAATTTAAACTTTACATTATAGATTATAAAACATACATTCTCCTCTAAAGAGGGTTAAGGCAAACATCCAGATCACTTAATGATACATGGCTGAGCTTTTGGGTTGTGTGAATCAATTGTCAAAAGAAATTTAAAAATTTTTTTTAAATCCAAATAAAAGAGAGAAAAAAATAAGTTGTGAATGAAATGTAAAATATCAAAGTCTTATGTGCAAAAATGTAGGGAAAAATAAACTTATAGCAAATCCTTGAATCAAGGCCCAAGTAAAGTGATTTAAGCAATGGTGCAAATACCCATTTAGAAGCCAGGACTATAGAAAGTTACCACACTTATAAGAGAAAGAAAAGGACCAAATTTTTTGTGAGAAAGGGAAGTGTCTTTTCCTGGTCTGATTTGCCTGCACTTGAGCCAGGATGATGGCCAATCTTTGGTACTTAAGTAGGATGAAGCTCAAGGAAGTCAAGCCTCTAACATGTCAGGAGCTATTAAGAGAAATTAGAATCTCAAGTAGATATTTTTATCTGGGCCCCCTCAAAAGATCAATACAGACCGGCAGAGCCATGTATTGGTTTTTCTCCCTTTCGGGTCAAGAAACTGGAGTGGGATATCTAAGATAAAAATCTGAGATTCCTCTTTTGATTCCTTTCATAATTCTCACCTTCCTTCAGAATGCATTATAGTCTTATTGAAAAAGCTTTGGGCTCTCAGCACTCCAGCAGGAAGGGGGCTAACTCTGTTCCCCTTTGACCGAGAACACAGATGGCTGGTACAGCCAAGTTTGAACCCTTGGCAGGGCATTTTGCCCAGAATTAAAGTAAAATAATGAGGCCCAAAAATTGTTTAATACCATCAAAGATGAGAACTTCAGGGGCTTTCCAGCCTAATGAGATGTCCCCGGTTCCACTTAAAGATAACACATATAATTGATAGTTTAGCATAGGTTTGTTTTTTTTTTTTTAATCTATACCTGGAGGCTTCTAAGGCTTTTGTTTTGATTATAGTAAAAATCCTGCTTTCTGTAACTGTGGGAAACTTTCTTGGGCTTTTGGGGGAAGGGGATCTTTAATTTCCTTTATAATAAAGTGGCTACTTCAGTATATCTTGAAGCATTGTGAGCTAACAAGCCATGCTTCCAATCTGTTTCATTCTTTGCATCCAATGACCATCCTAGGCTACTCAGATTAGTCTCTGGTTATAGAGCAGGATCTCTATGTTAGAAAAGCTGCAACCTCGAACCCAATCACTAAGTTTAAGTCCTTCAGTATTGGCATGAGAAAGTTTTGTCAATCCTTCTTGGATTGGTATGGTCTTTTTTGACCTTGTGGTGCTAGGGACTGTGCAGTTTCTCACCAATCCCATTGGACTGGGTGGTCTCCTTAACCTTGTGGCTCTTTTGTTCCCTTCTCCTGGAATCAGACAGAATCATTAATTATAGTCCCATAATATTTACCAATTCATGGCAGGTTTCTATAGACTAAGGCTTCTTGGGTATGCATTAATATTAAATTTATATTACTGTAAAATAAAAAAGGATTAATGTTGATAATATATAATTTAAGTACAAAAAATGAGAAAAAGTGAAAAAGTCAATTATTCTACATATAAAAAAATTAAAGGAAAATTAAAAATTCAGGGAAAAATACAATGTTTTTTAAGTAAAAAATGTTTTAAAAATCAAAATTATATATATAGTTTAGATTTAATGAAATGTCTTTTACCCAAAAAAATGAGATCCATTACCTGTATGAATGAAACAAAACCTCGATCCCCATATTATAATTCTGGGGTATTACTTGTTTCTTCATATCTGTAATTAGTTATTCCAATTGATGTTCAGAAATTATACAAATAAATTAATGTACAAGAGATTCAAACTAACTTTCATTGAAACAACACGGGATGGGTACAGTTTCTTTAGTAAACAGTGGAACATATTGGCTTGCTTTGCATTCAAATTTCTGGGGCTTCAATTATTATGTTACTTTGCTTTGAATATGGCAAAAGGAAGGAAGGGAGTATAATATTGTTTGACTTCAGGTAAGAGTCAATGATTATTTATCAATATCTTTCTTTTGAATGGTGAATCCAAATCAATAATCCATAAATGAGTAATATCAGTTGCAAAACCAATGACTTTTACCTTAAACAGTTATTATTACCAATAGCATTTGAAAGGTTTCCAAGATTTACATACACAATGAAAAGTTATAATGTTACAAAATATGATAAACAAATTTTCTTTTCAACAAATTCTCAATGTATAAATTATCTGGTAATTCTTTCCAATAATACAGAAAAAGAGTTAACAGCTTTCTTTGGAATTAAGTTTTCATTAATGTTATCTTGATTAGAGAAGGTTAAGGCAGGGGCTGGTTATTCTCTTAACTTATTGAAATAGTCAGTTTACTTTAAACTTTAGTTCACAATACAAATCATATATTATTGCAAATAGGCACGATCAATTTTTAACAAATAGCTTTTACACATAGTTTACATTTGAACATATGTTTTCAGTTTTCACAAAGTAAGGTACATGTTTTGATAACATTCAATAACAATTTTATTAAAACCCAATATTTGTATCAGTTTTGCTTGCAACATTATTGTCTACATCACATCATAATTCAGTGGCTGCTAATTACCCCTTTAGGTTCTAAATTTACTATAAAGAAGAGGTTAATAAGTTTGTTAGAAATTCTAAGTTTTTAAAAGTAAGAAAAATTCCTTTTCTCTCTAGCAGTTTTTTTAATTCTCTATGACTATTTAAATTATTGTACTTGTAAGATTTACATGTTTTGATTTTGATATAAAATTACTCTTCAAAGGATATTGATTTAAAACTTCAAAATTTTCAACCAGATACCTTGGAATATTCCTACTTTTACAAATAATAGTCTTATTTCAGGTCCCTTATGATTACTGAGATGATCAATATTTCTATTAAATGCATTCTTCATTATAATATGTTATAATATTGACAAGTTTGTTAATTAGTTTTAATTGCATCAAAATCACTACAAAGTAAAAGATATTATAATAATATTAATACCATCACAATCAAGTACATATTAACAATGATATCAAATTATTATGAGGGTTATGCATTTTGTTACAATTTTATATTCTGGATTTGAATGCATTACTACAAATCACAAATATTATGAGAATACAATCTATTCAATTAACCTTTAAATACTAGTGAAATAGTAAACATAGGAGACATAATTTGACTAGGATCTAGTGACTTAAAGCATAAATTTAAGTTGTCACAATAACTATTTTTACATTTTCTAATATTATTTGAAATAGAGATAACTACTTAAATTGAACTAGATTTCTGAAAGTTACAAAATTAACATTAGCTTCTTATTAATTGTTTCACTTTACTGAGTTTGTGTTAGTAAAAACTATTGCTGAAAATATTTATAGTCAGAGACTCTCCATCCTATGTGTAGAAGGGTTCAAATTATTTTTGAAATACGTCCAAGGCTATAGCCGCTTGAGAAGCTTGAGAAGCTTGAGAAGCGGCTGTGCTCTTTAACTCTTTAATTGCTGAATTTATAAAATTTGCATGATTATTTTAAAACCTTGATGATTTATCACTTCCAAATGAATATTAATTTAACTTCACTACATCCAAATTGTCCCTGATTAAAACTTCTTAACAATGTTTCCTACATATACCAGTTATTCTTTCAGACCCCTGCTTAAAGAAGAACAAAACCTATAGTCTGGTCTCTCTATACCTTAGGACAAATCTACATACATGATTAAATATTTCTTTTAAATCATGAACTAGTATCCTTATATAATTTGCAATCCTCAAATTCAGTTTGATAACCACTTTTGGCAAATCTGATTATTTTAATACATATTTTACACACTGCAAGTCTTAATAGATAACTTCTTCAATATAAAGTTTGTACATATTTAAAATTAACTGAAATTCCATTTTCTAACTGGTAGTCAATAGATTTATACTATACCATCAGTATCTATTCAAATTCTTAGCAAACATGTATCCTAATGAATTAGAGAAAGGGCTGTGAGTTTCGAGAAAAATGAACTATGTTTTTTGACTTTCCAAAATGATTTCTTGATGAACTGAGGCAGCATGGATGATTCAATTTTGGCTTAAAATTTTCTCATGAACCATTCTCTGTTTAAAGGGGTCTCATTACGAAATATAAGCCAATGATATTGTTCTAATAATTTATAAGTTAAGATTTTCACTAACATCTGTGTGATTAATGGTATATTAAACTTGTGTCAGTCCAAAAAGTTTTTACCACAATCAGTTAAGCATTTAGGAGAACTGATGATTCTGATTAGCTAAGAAAGTTTTAAATTCTTTTCCTCAGTACACTGTTCAGAATCATTGCTTTTTCTGTCTGAATAAAAATTTTTCTTAGATTGCCTTTGGAATATAGAATTTGGTGGTGGGATCAAATCTGTCTTATGATTTCTTTGTTCCCTTTCTTGTGGCCAGTAAGAAATGGAAGAAGAAATATAGACAAATTATCTTGTTGATTCTTGCCTTAATGAGAGCAGAGAATATGATTTCTTTTAATCAATTAAATTCTCTTAGAGCTTAAGACACTCAGAAATCCATTAGAGATGTTATTTTTCTGAATTTCTCAAACTCCTCTGTCTGTCTTTCCCATTCCTCCGGAGTGAATGAGAAAGAGAGATATTTATTTTCTTCAAAATTCCATTGAGGGGGCAGCAGGGTAGCTCAGTGGATTGAGAGCCAGGCCTAGAGACAGGAGGTCCTAGGTTCAAATCCAGCCTCAGACACTTCCCAGCTGTGTGACCCTGGGCAAGTCACTTGACCCCCATTGCCTACCCTTGCCAATCTTCCACCTATAAGTCAATACACAGAAGTTAAGGGTTTAAAATTAAAAAAAAAAAAATTCCATTGAGATCACAGACAAACACAACAATAAAAAAACATTCAAATTGATCAGAGACACATAGACACAACATATAGACACACAGACTGATCAAGGACAGATTTCCTGGGCATTTCATGCATACTCTAACAAATATAAGACATCCTATCCACAGATCAATAAATCATATCTTTCATTGCTAAAGAAATCTGGAGAAAAAAGAAAGTTTATTATTCAGAGAATTGATTAACTCTGGCAAGGAACTGGCTAAGCTAGGATGAATGCTTGGATTAAATTTAGTCATTGGTAGGGCTGGTGTTTGGCCTCTTTTCCATCTTCTCTGAAATCTCTTATCAGATAATCTGTAACCATTTCGATAGAATTTGGAATTACAGTTTTTCTTCCAGTGGTAACCTTTCTTACATCTAGGACACAAAGAGTTAGGGGGCATTGGAACAAGAGCTTTTTACAGCCATTGAGCCCTTAATTATTTCAGAATATGTTTTTCCTTTCAGGGCTGCCATGATGTATATACCCTGCATATATGCTGGAATAAAGTCCTCACAAGCTTTCACATAGTCACTAATAGTCCCAGATTCTTTAACATTTTGAAGCATGCTCTGACACACATTATTGGCGTTGTCATAGGCAAACTTTCTGAGTATTATCTGAGTTGAATATTCATCATTTGTATATTTTTTTACTTCTTGATTTAACCTTTGTACAAAATCTGAGTATCTTTCCTCTGATCTTTGTCTAATCTCGGCCAAATCTGTGGACAGTTTGTTAGTTACTGGGATCCTTTTCCAAGCCTCTAAGGCACACTTCGTATACTGAATTAGAGCTTCTCTAGGTAAATTAATCTGATCAGCATGTAATCATCTATTCCAAGTAACATTTCTTTAGTAACTCTGATGCCCTGTTTCTTATTAATGGCTGCCTTCTGTTTTGCCAATTCATCAAATTCTGATTTCCAAAAGAGGTAGTCCCCTGCAGAAAGGGAATATCTTGAGGTCTGAATCCAATCAAAGGGGGTCATCCAAATTGCCCCCAAAGTTTCCACCAAAGATAAAGTGTATGGAGAAGCAGGACCATATGAAGTACAAGCTGTCTTAATTTCTTTTAACACTTTGTAGGGAAGAGGCTCCCATGTAGGAGCTACTTCTTCATCATCATCCAATTCATCTGCTCTAAAAATAACTGGGAAACAGAATGACACGTCTCCATCCTTTTGAGCATTTTTAGGGCTCCTTTAAAACCTATATTTGGGGGCTGTGGCTGTGGAGCTGGACCTTCAAGTGGCAGAGGCTCCTCGGCTTTTATCACTCTTTCCTCTTTTGAAGAGAGGTTTTTAGGTGGGGGAAGGTCTGTTGCTAGTGACTTTTTCATTCAAATTTTAAAGATCAGTTTTGATTTACTATGAACCTTTTCCTCCTCCTCTTATTCTAACACTGAAACCTTAAAGATTTCATTCTCTGCATTCTGACCAGATAACAAAGTTGTTTTTTCAGCAGTCGATGAAATTTTTTATGGCACTTCTTCTGATCTGTGCTCAGTATAATAATTTTTCAAATCATTGCCAACTTTTTGCCAAAATTCTAAGGGAATCCACGGACTACAATTTTGAATAAGATCAAGAAATTTAGTGAGCTGTTCTTTACTAACTTCTACGTCCCATTTTCTGAGGATGTGCTTAGTTATATCAATAAAAAGAGTTCTTTCCTTTGATTCACTGTGTCCCATCCTGTTAATCTACTCTTTTACTTCTAGTGTCTTCCCTTAAGGGGAAAGTTCTGAAAACTCTGGATTTCTTGCCCTTCTTCGGGCAGAAACCAAACTGTCATAATTTGGGAGTTGTCTGAGGGGGAGGGCAAATATTTACCTGAATCCAGGGATCCAAGGTACCTGTTCAGGTGCCAAATGTGGAGATCTCTTTATCATCTCTGATAATCTGATAAGGACAGTTTAGTTGACTAGGAAATAAGGACAGAACAAGGGAGTTCCAGCTCTGGCTCCAGGAGCATGGAGTTTATTATATATATTTCAAGACTCATTTCATACAAAAGAACCCCCCAAAAAACTTTGCAGATGCACAGAAGTTGCAAATTATGTCACATGAAAACACAAAACATTGGCTTCAGAATAGACCAAGGCCAAGGCTGAATTTTGACTAGCTTCTTATCAGGAAGCCAAGATGGGGAGTATCCCTCTCATGGTCGAATTGCCCTGCTAAGATTTTGGCCTTGGCTATACCAGGCAGCAGCATTCCTTGCTGTGTTAACAGTGTTAACCCTTTAAATTCAGGTTTGATAGGAACTTAAAGCTTTTCAATAAGGCCACAATACTTTTCAACAAGAAATCAAAAGGATCACAAAAAGGGTCAAAAGAGGAGTCTCAGATTTTTATCTGTTCTCTTATTGGCTTCCCGCAGAAAAGGCCCCAAACTTTCTCTTTTATACTTTCCCTGACACCTCTCACAAAGGAAATGGGAGTTGTCAGGGGAAGTTGTAGCAGGGATCCCTTGGAGACATAGTCTTCCAGGGATTACATCAATTTCAAATGACACACTTGCCTGCTTCTCCTCTGATCTGGGACCTGGAAAAACCATTGCCATTCTGACCTAAATCCAACACCTCCAGGTCTCCCTCTCAAGCCCCAGACTGTGATTGATCTCAGGTGCTCCAATGAGAGCCCCAGGGTCATTCTGCTACTATGACTTCAAACAGTCTGCCTCCCCCTGTTGCAACAACCAGGGACTCCATTCTCCTGGGAATAACCACAACTGACAGAGCTCCACCGTCAAACTCACCAGTGTGCACTTCTTCCTTGATCCTCCTCTCCTGTCACAGCAGGCATAGACAGAGCAGGTGTCCAGCTCCTTTCCTCGGCCCCCCAAAGTTCCTCATTCTCCACCACTATGACCTAAGCTCCCAGATTAGGGCCTGTTTTTTGCCAACCACTCTGAGAAGTCCACTCCCCCAGTCCACAGCAATGGGCTAGCCAAGGACTCCAGAGCTGAGGCTGTAGCTGACACAGCTATTTTTATGGGGCCCCTCCCTGTAGAGAGAGACTCTAAAGATATGCTTGAGGATGCATGGTTCAGCAAACAAGATAGGGATGCTTTGTGGATTCCCTCTATTTGTTCTATTCCTGGCCCTAAGGCCTATGTGGGAGGAACTGAAGCCGGGGAAATAAGAAACCTTTCTCCCTAGTTGTCCTTAGCTGTTTAGCTTCACTTTGACTTCTATCTATTTTAGTCACTTTTAGTGTTCATTTTACTGGATTATTTTTTGTTTGTTTGTGAGAAGTTTTAGGAAAAGGAAAAAGTTTTAGGAAAGCAAAAAAGCTTCAGACACTACTCTGTCATCATCAAAAACAAAATTTAAGCCCCCTTTCCACTGGATTAAGGCAAACAGAGGTTAAATGAGTTGCCCAAGGTCACATAGCTAATAACTATCGAAAGCTGGATTTGAGGTCTTCCTTCCTCAAGGCCTAGTGTTCAATAGAACAGTGAATACACTGAGCATCTCCCTGCCTTCTATACAAGCAGGAGTTAAGTGACTTGCCAAAGGTCACAAAGTTGGTGAGTGTCTGAGGTCAGATTTTAACTCAGGTCATCAGGACTCTAGTCCTAACATTCTTTCCACTGAATCATGTAGCCACCTAATAGACACCCTGCCTCTCTCTAAATGCAGCCTGATTACCATAATTAATTTTTTTCTACTGAGCTAAAATCCCTTAGCCTCTTTCATATGAACTGTTTTCTAGACATCATTCCTTAATATTATATTTGTCAAGTTGATTTTTTTAGCCTCAATGTAAAATTTTTATGATTGTATTAATTAAATTTCACTTTATTCATTTTTCCCACCATTCTAAAATGCCCAAGTTTTTTTTAACTCAAACATTATTAATCAATGTGTCAGCTATCCCTCTTGTCTTTTTTGGATCTTTAAATTTGATAAAAATACTATTTATACCATGTCAAAAGCTATGAAGCTGGGAGTTATAGCTGTAACCATCACTCTGCACTGTTCTTACCCCTATGGAGTCAGGAAGTGTGTCTTTTTTATCTTTGGCTAATGAAGATCTATGAAATAACCTGAGAGAAGATAGAGAGATGACAGAAAGAAAATGATGAGAAACTTTCCTCTTGTTAGAGCTATCAACTTTTATGAAGAATTATTATACAAAAAAATGTTATAAGGAGTGAATCTGGAAAGAGATTATTAATTGTAATGGTGTGAGAAAAGATAAAGAGTCATTTCCTGTCATGACTAGAAAGAAACTACTGAAGTTAGAAAGAAAGAAGTAGGAAAAAAGTCTTCTTTCTTAATAGAATTGCTTTAATCTTTATTTTGTAATGAGGATGAAACAAATTCTTGAAAAGCAATTTGCTTGACATTGAATTCAGTGAATTGAATGGCAGAACTGTATTCTCAGAAGTAAAAGCTGTTACATTAATATCTGGAGTAACTCTGGTTATAATATTTCTCATAGCTTAAATACTGTAATTAATCGTACTTTATTGTACTATTTGTTTTCTGATTAACAAGTTGCATTTCAGTAATTTAATTTTTATTTTGCTAGGGTATTAAGGAACTTAATATGTGAAGACATATGAAGGTAGATATATTTTATCAGTTTTTAAAATAAATATTAGGTATGGACTGTTGGGGCTTTTCCTTAACTGATTAAGAAATATGTTTAAGTCATATTAATTAATTAGGAAATATATAATATACTCCTTGAATACTCTAGACTTAATGAAAGTCAAATTAAATAAGGGAATGAATCAAATAAGAAACTGGTAGGAGGGAGCGACTTATAAATGAATTTGGTTGACCCATATCACCCTTTTATATATATGGGATCTTCCTCCTAGCCCTGCTACATATAAACTCTTTGCAAACAGATATATACACTCTCTATGTATACATAGATATGTGTGTATAAATATACACTCTCTACATATACATAAGTATGTGTGTATAAATGCATAAGGTTATATATTTGTCAAATATCATTTATTTAATAAAATAGAGAAAATGTCTTTCCTGAGTACCTGTCTATTCATATCTCTTCATATATTCTCTTAATATACTAATTAGTAAAAATTAAATAATTGAATATATACATTATTAACCAGGAAACCAATAGTACAACAAAAACTATTTACAATATTTAAGCTGTGGTATATGTGTATGTATACATATTTTATGTATATATATACATATATATATATAAAATATATATTACAGAATCATAGAACTTCAGGTTTGGAAGGAGCCTCAGAGTGGATCTGCTCATACCCAAAAGAAGACCACCAATTAAATATACCTAAAAAGTTGAAATCTTTCTCTTTACACTATTGATAAGGAGCAACTCATTATCTTTGAAGGCAACTCTTTCAACTTCTGGACAGCTAGGTCAAGAAGTTTTTCCTTATATCAACTCAAATTGTTTTTATGCAATTATTATTCATTGTTTTTATTCTTAACTCTGAGATCAAATAAAACATGACTAGTCTTTACAGTTCCAACATGCCAGAGGCTGTTCACCTTGGAGACCTGCTGCTGATATGGGTACGGCCCGGCGCGAGATTTACACCTTCTCCCCCGGATTTTCAAGGGCCAGTGAGAGCTCACAGGACACCCCCGGAACCACGACGCTTTCCAAGGCGCGGGCCCCTCTCTCGGGGCGAACCCATTCCAGGGCGGCCCTGCCCTTCACAAAGAAAAGAGAACTTTCCCCGGGGCTCCCGCCGGTTCCTCCGTGATTGGTGGCGTTACTGCACTGGAAGCCTCTCAGCGCCCGTCTCCGCCACTCCTGATTCGGGGATCTGAACCTGACTCCCTTTCGATCGTAACTCCGCCAAGGACGGTCCCAAGCCCGGCTGAAAAAGGAGGAGGGTTGGGCGCGAGGCTAGCAACCTCACAAGGTAAAAATCTTACTTGCTAAAGAAACTGCAACCTCATTAAACCAACAAAACCAACGATTGCCTAGTCTGGAAGATTGCTCTCCAACAGATTCCATGACGGGTGCTGGTGAAAGCCAACAAACTCCAGGTCTTTGTTGACGGGTGCCTGCGTCACATCTTGGACATCAGATGGCAGACCTGGTGGAGATATGCCGAGAACGAGACAGGGACCATTGGAGTGACATGGGCCCAGTTGGGGGAAGTTGCCCAGAACAGAGTCCATTGGCGTGAGATGGTTGTGGCCCTATGCTCCTCTGGGAGTCAATAGGAATAATAATAATAATAATAATAATAATAATAATAATAATAAAGTCTTTACAGTACTTGGAGACATCTTTCATATCCTCCTGGAACCTTCTTTTATACAGATTAAATATACCCCCCCAAAATCTAAAAATTTGAAATGGATACCATTCATCTCTTTTTTCCAAATCATTGTATTTTTAAGAAAACTAAACAACAGAAATCAAATATCCCTGGGAAACTCCATTAAAGACCTCCAAAAAAGTTGGCATCAAGCCTCTGTGTGATCAGACATTCAAGTAGTTCTTAATTTATCAAATATATCAAATTATATCTATATTGTTATATAAATAAATGGGCAGATGGATGGAGAGGGAGGGTAAACTAACTGGATACTACCACTAGTAATTGTGTGATAACAGTGGAGTCCAGCTATGTGGCTAGTGCAAGATCAATCGAGGCTTGCCACCTAGCTAGATGATGTAACACCTCCCTCCTTTATAACAGTGCCCAGGCAGGATCCTTCAGGTCAATGGATGGTATCCCTTCAGGTCCCACCTGGGGTTGATTGATGATTGATATTGGGCTCTATTAGCCTTGGTAATGGTTTATTTGACTGCATGTCTCCCTTCCCAGAGAAGCTATGAAATAACTCAATCAAGGAAGGTACTTGAATAGTTGGTCTCTATTTTAGCAAAGATGGAGAACTGGGAAATGGAAAGAGGAATTGGGAAACCCTAAACTAATTTGATAATAATAAACCCTCAGAGCTGTAGGCAGGTAATTGATTTTGGTTAGTTAGCTCCTCTGGCTCAGCCTGGCCACAGCCAACCCAGAGCAAGCAAGCTGCTGTTTGATGTCTTTCAGCTTCTTCTTCCTGCTTGATGTTATGCCTATACAGCCTTCAGGATCTACCCCTTCTACCCTCTTCTTCTTCTCCTGCCCGCCTCCCAGATCCCTCCCGAGCCCTGGGATACCTAGATAACTACAGATGATTTGAATTCCTAAATATCTAGGGGCAGTAGAATCAGTAGAGTGATGGTCTGGGTACAGGTTGGCAATGCTAGTCAGGTACAAGACAGGAGGATCTTGCAAGGTTGAGCCAAGCAAGTCACCAATCCCCAAAAGACCAGGATCCACAGATCTCAGGTCCAAGGGAAGTGAAAGGAACCAACTGCCAGAGCTGCCAGGGTATTTATACCCCCTGGACCAACCGCTTTCTCCCCTGTCCTCACGACCCCTGGGAACATTCTAAGATCCAATGGCCTTCACCCGTCAATCAAGGGTGAGACTCTGCTCCCAGAGTTTCAATATATCAACATTCATCACATTTTAGAATTAAACAGGGAGCATATTACCTATCAGATTTGTGGATAGGAGAATAATTTATGAATAAATGACATAATAAGCATTATGAGGTGTGTGAAGGGTTAAACTTTGGGGTAGGAGTTTGAAAAAAGGTCAGAAGAGCAGTTTGGGAAACACAAAACACTTAAGTTTATTTTTAGGAAAGTTCGTATAAGTAAGAGAAAAGAGGAAAGTGAGAGTAATCTCCTAATATTTTATAAACTATACTTAAGATCCCAATCCTAACTAAAATATTCTAAAAATCCCTAAATCTATCTGCCTTCAACAGCAGTGTTTTCTGCCAGGCCAAGCTCAGCCTAAGCTCCTACTCTGAGTATCTAAGAATATACCACTGTCTAACTACCTATCTAAGTTCATCAATAAGCACTCATCACCTTCCACCTCCTTAAATCTGTTTCTCTTTACCCACAGTTAGTTATTTTTCCAACTGCCAGTTTGTCTCAGAGACACAGACACTCTTTCACACTGCCTGCAACTCACTTAACAAATCTCAGCCACACCTTCCTAATTGTCATCAATTGACAGCTTGCACAGCAGGGGGGACTCTTACTCAGAAATCTTTTTTTGCTCCCTTGCCTCTTAAAGAGAGAAAGGGAGAGATTAAGAAAACTCTCTTAACAGATATAAAGTGAATAATTTCTGTTACACCAAATTAAAAAGGTTTTATACAAATAAACTATGGCCAAGATTAGAAGGAACACAGAAAGTTAGGGGTGGAGGGAAAGAATTTATAGACAGTTTATCTAGCAGAAATCTCATATTAAATATATAGAGAACTTCATCAAATTTATAAGAATATGAGCCAGTCCCTAATTAATGAATGATATGAATGATTTTGGAAGAAGAAATAAAACATTTATATATATATATATATACATATATATATATATATACACACACATATGTTCTAGTCAGTGATGGGCAAACTATTCCCCTCGGGCCACATCTAGGCTGTAGTTTACCCACCACTTCCTTAAGCAATTCCCTAATCACTAAGCCCCCACATCCAGATGTAGTGATTAGGGAATTGCTTAAGGCAGTGATAGGCAAACTATGACCTGGATCTGGCTCATGGGGAATAGTTTGCCCATCACAGTTCTAGATCATTACTGATTAGGGAAATGTGAGTCAAAACAATTGTGAAATATCATTTTCCCACATTTCCCTCAAGTCTAGCAGAAGTTTTTAGTTTATTAAAAAACTTCACTAAAATCTCAGTAACCTATATCATTTTTATGATTTACCAGTTTAGGAAAACTACCCCAAAAAGGAAATATGTCTTGAATGACCAGTTATAGATAAAGCCATACTACAGATTTTTTAAAAGTTATTATCATTTCTTTTTCTATTCATTTATATACTTACATATACTTAGATGAGAAGCAGCACAGTATGCTAAAAAATTTCAGGCAAATTTATAATCTACCTCAGTAGAAGGAGTTCTCATACAAGGAGCCCCTCACACTAGTGAAACCACAGGTCCAAACTCTGTATATGTGTATATATATATATATATACATATATATATATGTATATATATATATGTATGTCTAGATCTAGATGGATAGATAGATTAATAGATAGATGATAATGTGTGACTTAAATATCTGAAGGATCTCCAACTCAGTCCAATTCCAGAAGACTCACCACAATAAGTAGCCATAGGAGTCACAGAGTCATGTGTCTTAATCTGCCAGTGTGGTAGATTCCTGATCAGCAGGAGATGTGGCATATGGGGACCACGGTGAAACCACAGGCCAATTGAAGGATCCTGTGGGAGGGCTTAGATTGAGCTTGAAAAACCAGAGTGTGAAGCTCATAGGGGCACTGCCATTCCTTTGAGCTTGTGGAAGAAGCCCTCTCTCAGCCATCCTGGCAGCACTTAATCAGTGTAAGCCAACTCTGGCAAACAAAGCAGGTGTACCAAGGCCAGGCTGGGAATCTGGGAACTCAGTGTCTTGGACTCTGATCCCTTCCTGAACCCAAGCCTACTCCTTGACTTGCCTTACCTTATTCCTTATTACAGTAGCCAGGCCCCCTGGCCCCTGCGTATGAAACAAAACAGGGCGTATGAAGAATTTAGGGCCTAATGGAGCAGAATTAACTCACATGGAGACTTATTTTAGGTTAGAAAATCTGGAAACCTTATTTCCCTCTTTCTTTCTCTTTACTAATAAATACTTATAAATTTAGTATAAAGCCTCCAAAATGAAGTTTTATTCACAACAATAACTAGACAGGTAGCTTAATTGATACTCAGGGTCCTCAGTCAGTTTCAACATGACTGTCAAT
Source organism: Gracilinanus agilis (assembly GCF_016433145.1). NCBI lineage: Eukaryota > Metazoa > Chordata > Mammalia > Didelphimorphia > Didelphidae > Gracilinanus > Gracilinanus agilis. Next base: position 428,915,901 of record NC_058132.1, read on the forward strand.
AATTCTCCATGAAGAAATAAAGGCCAAATTGTTGGGGACAACTATTTAGTCAGTTAATAAGCATTTATTGAATTCCTGTTATGTGCCAGGCATTCTGCTAAGCACTTGGAATACAAAGAAAGACAAAATACAAAAAAAGTCCTTTTCCTCAAGGAGCTCATAAAAGGATGGGGGATAACATACAATCAATATATATCTTAAAAGTTAGAGACAGGATAAAGAGAAAATAATGGAGGGACATCCCTAGATCTGAGAGAGCAACACAACCAGATGTTTATTCATCTGTTGGCTGTCATTTTTTTCTCAGATATATACTTGATGAAGTCTTTAAAACTGCTTCTAATGTGCACATTATTATTGATTTTATCTCTTAGCCCATTACACAATTGTCTATTGTTCTTCAGATCACCTAGAATTGTGATTCCAGAAAAAAGAATATATTCACAAACATATAGCATCACCCTGGGAAGTATTGGAATTGAAAAAAAGTGGACTTTTGCAGCAGTTGGTCCTGGAGGACCATTGAAAATTTAGTTCAATTTCCCAAATGTGCTCAAGTCCCAACTTTTCTTCCCACTCATTTTGGGGGCTAAGTTAATCCATGCATGGGCCAAGATACTAAAATTTAGGTTCATGTTCACCCTTGCACATAAGACCTTCAGAAGGAATACATAACCCAATGAAGTCAAATTAAATAACCTGGCAGCATGAAAAAAACTTCAAGAGAAAGTAAATATACATTTAAACGGACTGAACACAAGGAGGAAATTGTTTAAAGAATTCTTAATGATTCATGTTTATAGAATGTCTAAGCAACAAAAGAGGTAACTAATCAAAGCCAAGTAGAAATTCATGTATTCATAGTGTTAAAGTTCCTAAGAGGATAAATGAAATGAATGAAGCAAGAAGTTTTGATTCAATATGTATGAATTTGTTGAATTCTTTGAAACTGAAAAATTGATACTCTGCTGTAATTCTCCAGGCATGGGGCACTGGTTAAAAACCAATAACTCTGATAATATTGTCTGTAAACCAACAAAATAATGAGAATAAATGTATAATTATCACAACCAGGCTTGTTCTTGTGGAAGAGTTGAGAAAATGTACCTCCCTTCCTTCTTTGAGAAAATGAAGGATCCCTCAGCTCTCCAGAAGTTGAAGATAAATCATCTTGCCATTCTTGACAAGATGTTCAACCATACATAATCTTATCTCTGCTCTCTATGCTAGTGACATACCTGATTTCTAGCCTTTCTCCTCAGTCTCCTTTTCACTAAGCACCCTATTCCCATTCATTAAATTTTAATTTCCTCAGGAACTCTGATTTCTTTCCCTGCATTTCCCTATACTTTGGTCTCACTCTCCATAATCATAGTTATAATCATAACTCACATTTACATACTACTTAGTGGTTAATGAAATATTTTTAATGAAATATTTTCTCAAAACAAGGTAGATGGGGCACCTTTTGTTATTCCATTTTATAATGAAGAAACTAAAAATCTAAAAGGACAAGAGTTCCATCTAAGGACCTGTAGTAGTAAAGCGGCAGAATCTAGGTTTGAATATAGATCTTTTCAGGTTTTAGGTCAAATCTTCTACTATACCATAATATTGCTCTCTTTTCTTTTCTGTTTTTAGGGCAAATCTTTTACCATACGATGATGCATCGCTCAGTCCCCCAATATATGCATTTCCTAGAAAAAAAATTATGGGCAAAAACACATGCAAATTTAAAATCAATGATATATTTTTAAATGTCAAAATTTATTTCAATCATACTATATTTTAAAACAATTTTTAAAAATATAAAAACAATCACCACAATAATATAGTCACTCCTTTTCCATCTCTTTTCACCAATAGTAGCTATAGCAACTATACCACATATCAGTAAATGCATGCACTTACCTAGATGAGGTTGAGATTGAATATCAAGTCCCTGGGGTACATTTTTTTCCTTTGTATTTCTTTTTCTAAACATTAGTGACCAAAATCAATTTTGAGATCAATGTTTCTAGTCTTGGTCAATCTTGGAATCTTTGGTTAAAAGGAGAGATAAAGGTGAGGTAGGTATTAGGAGGAGGAATGAAGGGGATAGCTGAATGTAGGGAAGGAATGAATGAGGGGGTATATTGGATGGTAAGGGAATGGATGGGGGTATTCAGAAGAGGCAGCTTAAAACAAGCTTGACACTGAGGCTAAAGAAAGAAGATTACTGGGGAAGATAGGCTGAACCCTTCAAGGTGAGGAAAAGTATCTCTATAGATACAAAGGAGATGGGCCAGTCAGAAATGTTTAAATCTGCCTTGAGGGCTTCTCTTGTGAGTTTCTAAAGTCCCTTGAGGGAGGAGTCAAAGGGCTCCTCCCCGTCAGTGAAACTGATGACAGGAGGAAGTCTTGGGTAAGGACTTCCTGCCAAGATGGATGCCCGCAGTTCCCTCAAGATATGAAAACAACTCCTTCCCCCTTCAGCCCTTGCCTCAATCTTCAACTCAATGATTCACCAGAGGGTTTGAGTAGATAACAAAGGAGATTTATTAATATCAGGATTAATCAGAAAGGAGAGAGGGGTTTAGGGTTTTGTAATAGCTGCTAGGGAGAAGCTAAAGGTGGGGGAAGGGTCACAGGAGGGTTAGACTGAGAGAGAGCCTGCTCTCCCAGTCAGGAAGATTTAGTTGCCTTAAGTAAAGTATTTACTAGATCAATAAAATAAGGGATAGCTTGATTTAAGGATGTTCTACTTGCCTACAGAAAACTAAAACCCACAAAGTCTAAACAAAAACCACGCTTCCTCCCAGAGCCCAGAGGGAAATTTAGGAAAGCTAACAGGTGTATAATATGGAGAGGTCAGGGAGAGGTCCAGAGAAATCAGCTAGGTTCAAATTGTCCAGAGACAAAAGCACAGGCCAAGCCCAAGCCAAAACAAAAAGCAGAGCCTCAGTTGGAACGTCAGCTCTCTTCAAGCCTCAGACTCCAACTGACTTTTTGTAAAGATTCTAGACTTAACTGCCAGGGCTGTTTACAGTTGACTTTTGCCAGAGCAAAAGCCTCTGTTGCATCTTTGCATTATAGTGGCTACTGTGTAAAAACAAAAGCTGAGGAATTCCTAGGCACTGACTGGCAGTTGGAAGGGCTTATAACAACTGTGTTGCTTCTCAGAGGGAAGAATGAGAACCAACAGGATAATCCTGGAACTTGAAAGTCCAAGTTATGTCCTGGTTTGGCAGAAGATATATATCTTGACTTACTATTTAGATAGTACAGATCTAAGATGAGTATGATAGATTGGTTCATTAGTCCTTCAGTCTTCAGGGAATTTTCACCTCCTGGGAGAGTATTACAGAAATGATGGATTAAGTATTAATCCGCTTGAGTCTTTTAGGGTTTAGATATTTCTTCTGTGATTGAGAAAATAAAATAGCTTTCCTATACCACTTAATAAATATAAAATATAAAATAAATTAATAAATAAATACTTTGTATGCCTGAAAGGGAGTTAATCTGTTCCAAGAAGACAAGAACCATACCTAAGCTATATTTAAGATATATTTCCCAAAGTTCTTTTCTGGGAAAGAAAAGAGAAAACCAAAACAATCTGTTAGGGTCAGAATTCCCTAGCATTGAACACATTTGATATGAGCATAAATCTAGTCCTTTTCAGGAAAGTGTTACCCCATTCAGAAAAACTGATGATGATAACCATTATTTACATATTGTTTATTTATTTATTTTTATGTACCTGAAATTTTCCCCCTCCTCATCTCTGTTTGCTGCCTTCCTTGACTTCAAGTCCAGTTAAATACAATTTCTACAGGAGGCCTTTCCCAATTTCTCTTAAGATTAGTGCCTTCCTTCTCTTAATTATTTTCTGTTTACTCTATATATAATTTGTTTGCACCTATTTGTATGCTTAATGTCTCCATTATATTATGAGCTCCTTGAGGTCAAGAAAAACTGTCTTCTGACTCTTTTTGTATCATTAGAACTTAGAATAGTGCCTGACAGTATGGTACACAGCTAATAAATGTTTATTGACTGACTTTATAGGACTTTAAGGTTAGCAAAACACTTTTTACATATTATCTCATTTGGTCTTTGCAACAGCTCTGTGAAATTGTTATTATTATTAAATTCTATTTACATGTAATATAACTGAGTCTCAGAAAAATTAAATTATTTTCTCATGATAGGGTGGCTAGTAAATATCAGAGTAAAGATTCAAATTCAGGTCTCTTCTGAGGCTAAGTTCAGAATTCTTTCCAAGACACTATAGGATCATAAAAGTCATAGATTATACCTGTAAGGAAACTCAGAGGTTTTCTAGATTAACCCCTTCATGTTAGAGATGAGTAAACTGAGTCGCAGAGCAGTTGAGTGATGTGTCCAAAGTTACCTAAGTACTAAATAACTGAGCAAAGGCCTTCTAATTCTAAATCTGGCAGAGTTACACTACACCAAGGAATCTCAAATTTCTTTAGACCAGAAGTAAACAATGATTATAATGATTTCAATAGAGAAATTACTTAATTAGAGGAGGTGATATTATTGAGGAGGTCAAAACCAAGATTTCCCAAGGAAAATGAAGATAATTTAATTGTGGGTAATAATTAATTTATAAGTTGTATTAAATCAGATTAGCTAGCAAAAAGCTGACCTTTTATATAGCCCATTTTGCTGTGATCCAATTACAAATTATTTAGGTTTAGAGGATTCTTATTTAAAATAGAAAAATATCATGAGACTTTTGCCCTTTAGTATATATATGCCAGAGGACAAAGGCAGTAGGAATATAATCAACAATCATTTACCCAGCAAAATTGAATATAAACCTTTGGGGATGGAGGTGGAGAAGGGAATGGGTATTCAATGAAATAGAGGACTCTCAAACATTCCTAAAGAAAAGACCAGAGCTAAATAGAAAATCTGAATCTCAAAGAGAAGATTCCAGAGAAGCACAAAAAGGTAAACAGAAAAGAGAAATCATAAGGCATCCAGTAACATTAAACTGCTTCCATGCCTAGATGGGAAGATGGTATCTCTTGAGAATGTTATCATTATTTGAGTAGTTAGGAGTATACATAAATGGAAGACAAGACTGTGAGTTGAATATGATGGGATAATAGCTAAAAAGCTAACATTAACAGGTGATAAAAAGGAATGCTTTAGGAGAAGGATAAAGGGAGAGGTAGAAAGGGGTAAATTATTTCACAAAAAAAGACATGAAAGAGCATTTACAGTGGCAGGTAAGATAGGGGAGGTGGGGAGAAAAGCATTTGAACCTTACTCTCATTGGAATTGGCTTAAAGAAGGATTAATGTCCACACTCAGTTGGGTATAGAAATCTATCTTACTCTTTAGTAAAGTAGAAGGAGAAAGGGAGAAGAGAGTGGGGAGGTTGGCAGCTGTTATAAGAGAGGACGAATTGGGGTAGGTAGTAGTCAGAAACAAAACACTTGTGAGAGAGAGTAAGACAAATGGGGGGGGGGGGAGGAATAGGATGAATCCTAATACAATTACAGTGTAATGCAGGATTGATGCAAGATCTCTTGCCTTTGCAAAATTACCCTGGGCAATCTTAGGGGAATGGAACTTTGGCCCAGCAAGTGCCAGTCTCAAGACCTGACTGTTAGAGCTGAGACTATAAATACCCCTGGAGAACCAACCTGGGGTTTCTGTTTTCCTTAACCTCAACCAGACATCCAGCTACCCCTGAACTTCCCCTTGAGTCCCTGGGAGGTGTGTTTGGTGGGTTATGGGACATGGGCAGGAATTAGGATAGCCTAGCCAGGGACACCCCTAAACCAATTCATCAACCTCATTTGTCTAGATGGTGGACCACTTAGCAGGGCAGTGGAAATATCCCTGGCTGAGGGGCTGGTTCCCTCAGCCTGATCTTACCTTCTGAGGCCCTCTGGCAGTACAGGCCAGTCACCCTTAGCAACAGCTTCTCCAGACCCTAACCCTCTTCCCTCAGCTTTGCCCTTGTGTTTAAATAAACCCTTAGCCTAATACTGAGAACTTCATAGTCATTTATCACATCAACCAGGGCTAAGGGGCTGAGGAGAGGGAGAATAGCAACCACCTGACTTCAGAGGGAGTATTCAACAGGCATCCACTTTATTCAGGAAGTGAGACAGCATCACTTCCTGTTGGTTCTACTTTCTCTCCAGCAGGGAGGTGCTCCTCACTCGTCACCTTAAAGGAGTCTATAGACAGCAAGGAGACTAACTGGACATCTCAGCTCAGGCCCACATATCCCTGGCTGTCTCAAATCAACAAATACTATAGTTGTAGGCTCCCTGGCCCAGGAGACTCACTGATACCACCAGCCCTCTAATATCAGCCTATTTATCCCACTATTACAACAGTAATCATAATGGTGAAAAAATCTTTTTACATGTCTTTTTAATAAAGTTCTCATTTTTCAAATATATAGAGAAATGTGTCAAGTATATAAGAATACAGATCATTTCTCTAATTGGCTTTTTGTCAATGCGCCTAGCAATCATTGGATCATTGCTTTTGTCCTTTTTCTTTTATCCTCAAATTACTATAATTTAAAAATTGGTAGGGGGCAGCTGGGTAGCTCAGTGGATTGAGAGCCAGGCCTAGAGATGGGAGGTTCTAAGTTCAAATCTGGCCTCAGGCACTTCCCAGCTGTGTGACCCTGGGCAAGTCACTTGACACCAATTGCCTACCCTTACCACTCTTCTGCCTTGGAGCCAATACACAGTATTGAATCCAAGATGGAAGGTAAGGGTTTAAAAAAAAAAGTTGCTTATGTTTACAAGAGCCTTCAGAGAGACCAGTCTTTCTCAGCTCTCAAGGGGGGAATGTTATTGGAAATTTTGGAGTCTTTGAACTACATTTCCTATGAGCCCACTGGTTTCCTGTCCTTATGCAATGACACAGACAGAAGGATAAAAACTGAGGGGCTGGTTTTTCACTTCCTCTTTGCTTCTGATCAGCAGCTTGACAAGAGGTAACAGCACACTTTTCAAACTGACTAAGCTAGAGTGGCATGTGGCTTCATTTTCTATTGGCTACTAATAAATCTTTATAACCCAAAATAATTTTAAAGTCATCCTTTTTATATTAATTTTATTTCTTACAGAACTAAGTCAAATTTAAAAGAAACCAAGCCCTTCCCCAAAAGATGAATAGTCAGTTTTCAGATGAAGAAATAAAAGCTATCAATAATTACATGAAAAAATGTTCTAAATATCTCTTGAATAAAGAAAGGAAAATTAAGCAACTCTGAGGTACCACTTTACACCTAGAAGATTGGCCAATTCAACAGTAAAGAAAAATAATAAATGTTGGAGTGGATGTGGCAAAATTGAGACACTAATGTATTGCTGTTAGACTTATGAACTGATCCAACCACTCTGGAAGGTTATTTGGTATTATGTCTTAAAGGCTTTAAAAGAATGTATACCTTTTGATTCAGCAATACCACTTTTTGGAGTTGTATCCCAAGAAGACTAAAAGAAAAATGGGAAAGGACCTGTTTGTACAAAACTATTTATAGCACCACTTTTTTGTGCTGGAAAAGATTTAATTGGAGAAATGGCTGAATGAATTATGGTATATGCGGGAGATGGAATACTATTGGGCTGTAAGGAATGATGAACAGGATAATTTCAGAAAGAATTGGAATGACTTACATAAACTGATGCAGAGCGACATAAGTGGAACCAGGAGAACATTATACATAGTAACTGAAATATTGTAGGATGATCAAATGTGATAGACTTTGCTTTTAATAGCAATACAGTGATCCAGAACAATTCTGAGGGATGTAAGGGTGAAAAGGTGGTTTTATGGGTTCAGTATATTAAAGATGGTCGCCAGAGGATTGAACTATTATCAATCCTCAATTAAGAATAATCTCAAATCAAAATTGACTTTTATGGAAGTTTATTTACATGAGAGAAGAAAGAGAGAGGAATAAAATAAGAATCTATCTCACTAATTAATTCAGGTAGATCTTAACCCTCAGCTGAGGGTTAAAGGGCCAGAGGCCTGGAGGTGAATGGAGCAAACTTCATTCACAGAGTCTATAAAAGGAAGTGTCTTTTTTTTTTAACATTTATTAATAATCATTTTTAACATGGTTACATGTTTCATGCTCCTACTTTCCCCTTCACCCCCCGCACTCCCCCCACCCATGGCCGACGCACATTTCCACTGGTTTTGTCATGTGTCCTTGATCAAGACCAATTTCCCAATTGTTGGTGGTTGCATTGGTGTGGTAGTTTCGAGTCCACACCCTCAATCATGTCCGCCCCGACCCATGCATTCAAGCAGTTGCTTTTCTTATATGTTTCCTCTCCTGCACTCCTTCCTCTGAATGTGGGTAGCGTCTTTACCATAAATCCCTCAGAATTGTCCTGGGTCATTGTATTGCTGCTGGTACAGAGGTCCATTACATTCAATTTTACCACAGTATATCAGTCTCTGTGTACAGTGTTCTTCTGGCTCTGCTCCTTTCGCTCTGCATCAGTTCCTGGAGGTCTCTCCAGTTCGCCTGGAACTCCTCCAGTTTATTATTCCTTTTAGCACAATAGTATTCCATCACCCGCATATACCACAGTTTGTTCAGCCATTCCCCAATTGAAGGACATACCCTCCTTTTCCAGTTTTTTGCCACCACAAAAAGCGCAGCTATAAATATTTTTGTACATGTCTGTTTATCTATGATCTCATTGGGGTACAAACCCAACAATGGTATGGCTGGGTCAAAGGGCAGGTATTCTTTTATAGCCCTTTGAGCATGATTCCAAATTGCCAGCCAGAATGGCTGGATCAGTTCACAACTCCACCAGCAATGCATTAATGTCCCAATTTTGCCACATCCTCTCCAGCATTCATTACTCTCCCCTTCTTTCATTTTAGCCAATCTGCTAGGTGTGAGGTGGTACCTCAGAGTTGTTTTGATTTGCATTTCTCTAATTATTAGAGATTTGGAACACTTTCTCATGTGCTTATTGATACTTTTGATTTCTTTACCTGAAAATTGCCTATTCATGTCTCTTGCCCATTTATCAATTGGGGAATGGCTTGATGTTTTATACAATTGCTTTAACTCCTTGTATATTTGAGTGATTAGACCCCTGTCAGAGTTTTTCGTTATAAAGATTTTTTCCCAATTTGTTGTTTCCCTCCTGATTTTGACTACATTGTTTTTGTTTGTACAAAAGCTTTTTAGTTTAATATAATCAAAACCATTTAATTTACATTTTGTAATTTTCTCTAACTCTTGCTTGGTTTTAAAGTCTTTCCTTTCCCAGAGATCTGACAAGTATACTATTCTGTGTTCACTTAACATGTTTATAGATTTCCCTCTTTATATTCAAGTCGTTCACCCATTCTGAATTTATCTTGGTGTAGGGTGTGAGATGTTGATCTAGACCTAATCTCTCCCATATTGTTTTCCAAATTTCCCAGCAGTTTTTGTCAAATAGTGGATTCATGTCCCAAAAGTTGGGCTCTTTGGGTTTATCATACACTGTCTTGCTGATGTCATTAACCCCAAGTCTATTCCACTGATCTTCCCTTTTGTCTCTTAGCCAATACCATATTATTTTGATGACTGCTGCTTTATAGTATAGTTTAATATCTGGTACTGCTAGGCCCCCTTCCTTCACATTTTTTTCATTATTTCCCTTGATATTCTTGATCTTTTGTTATTCCAAATGAAATTTGTTATAGTTTTTTCTAATTCAGTAAAGAAGTTTTTTGGTAGCTTGATAGGTATGGCACTAAATAGGTAAATTAATTTGGGTAGAATTGTCATTTTTATTATGTTAGCTCGTCCTACCCATGAGCAATCAATGGCTTTCCAATTGTTTAGATCCAGTTTTATTTGTTTGGAAAGTGTTTTGTAGTTGT
>NC_058132.1:428930756-428956026 GCF_016433145.1 Gracilinanus agilis
CTCTCTCTCTCTCTCTCTCTCTCTCTCTCTCTCTCTCTCTCTCTCTCTCTCTCTCTCTCTCTCTCTCTCTCTCTCTCCCTTCTATTGTAACACTGGTTTGCTGGCTCTCCTTTATCCTTATAGTTCTAGGCATTAACACTTAAGAATTAAGAAAATATTGACAAGCTAGAAAATGCTCAGAGGTAGTCAATTCGGATGGTGAAAAATCTCGAATCTTTTTCGTATAAGGATCAGTTGAAGGAATTGGGCCTGGAGAACAGAACTATGGGGCAAGGGGTGGGAAGGGCTGTGATGTGGATTCTGCTTGATAGGTCTTGAAGGACAGAGCCAAAAGCAGTAGGTGAAAGTTGCCAAGAGTAACATTTATGCTTAAAGTCAGGAAAGACTTCTCAACAATTACAGCCATTCAAAAGTGGAATAATTTGCCTTGTGATTTGCAACTATATGACCACTTTTCAGATAAAGTACAGAAATATTATTTTTATACATGATTTGGACTGAATTAGTCATATATGAACTGTGCACAGGTTTCTTCTCTCAAATTCGGTGATTTGATAAGTTATGGTTTCTCTGCTGAAAGAATGTAGGTTCCTTCATATAAGAAATTGTTTCATTCTTGTACCTGTATTTTCAAGGCTAAACACAGCTTAACATATACCATTTAAAAAAATTGTCATTTGATATTTTCAAAGATACTTCTAAGCTTACAAATGGTTTCTGATAATTCTTTTTTTTTCTTCCTATGGTGAATTCCTTTTCTTGATAAAGTTGGTAGATTTTTTTATCATCATGGAAAATGATTTATTGATTTTATTAATTCTTTCAACAATTTATTTGAGTTTTGAACCTATTACCCCCCTGCTCAACTGTCTCCGATTTGTGCCTTTCCAGGATCTTAACCACCTGCCCTTTCCTCCTTCTACCATTTAAGTTAGCATGACCCCTATAAGCTTCTCTTCTGAAGTGTCCAAACTCATCCAGAAGACTTAATTCTAAGACAATTTCCTCAGTCTTTTGCTTCTGTGGAGTCATTTCATGATATTGTCAGATTATTGCCTTTTTTTTTACTATACCCATCTTCCACTACCTCCTTCTGTGCTTTATCCACCAACATTTTATCTTCACTCTCTCACCACCCCAAAAGGCCTGGGGAATAACCTGAAAGCCTCCTTTCAAGTCCCAGTTACCTGGTGCCTCATTCCCAGTCTTTATTTCGCTTATTTTCTAGATTATCCTGCCACTTATAATATTGATTTATTAAGGAAGGGTTGATATTTTCCATGAATTATTAATTCACTTTCACTTATCCCCTTCTTGACTTTTCTTGTTAACGAGAATATTTTATTGCTTCAATTCTTAAGTCCCTTGGTATTCTCTTTGCCCTCTTGTTTCTCAAATAATTGCCAATCTAAGAAAAACAAATCAAACAATAAAAAGATTAATACATATTTATATGTATAAATTATAGGCTTATATATATAAAAAACATGTTGGGGAGTGTCTTTTATTATAAATGGAAAGTGTTCAACTTTCTGGGCATATTTTGTGCTGGATCTTAATTTAATTAGGACATTCCCACCCTAGTTTAGATTCAATAATTGAACCAAATAAAACACGTTAAGATCATTCAACAGCTGGCAAAAGATTGAGTCAGAAGTATATTCAACAAGGACAGGTATTGAGATTGTTTAAAATTGATTCAGCTAAGTAAAAGCTCCCTTGCTTGAGTTACATATTATATTCCACCAGATGAGAATCCAATAGTTATCTGGAGTTATTCATGGATATGTTGTTCTCAGGGAATAAGGAAGTTATTTCAACAGCCTAAGCATTTGGCCCCCTGAATTAATCAAATCTCAAGGATGATTTCAATATTTTTTAAGAAAAACACTAGTCTAATTTTCATGGGGGAAAAGATTAGATTATTGACCTTGCTATACCTGGGATTGACAATTGTATGTTGAATAGTTTTCTTACCTTTGGATTCTTTTCACAGAATGTTTGAAATTCTTTCCTTTAATTGAATTCTAATATTTTATTCAAAATATGATATTTAGATTTTTGTGGTGTTTTTCTGAAATACTCCATACCCTTAGCAGAGCTTTTTGCTATACAATCAAGTTCAGCATTCTTATTTTGTAGTGGGGATGGGGAAGCTAGCTGGTACAGCTGATAAAGGTTTGGACCTCAATTCAAGAATACCTGAGTTTAAATCTGACTGTAGTCTATGCCATCTTGGGTTCTCTCTATCTGTGTTTCCTCAACAGCAGAATGGAGGATAAAAGTAGCACTTATCTCCCAGGATTGTTGTGAGGATCAAATAAGATATTTGTAAAGTACTTAGCAGAGTGCCTGGCACATAGTTGGAAGTGATAAAAATGCTAGCTATTGTTTTGTTATTATGATTGTATGTGTTCTTTTATTTTTCCCTGAAAAAATTAAATTAAAACATTGCTGCTGAAAATGTGCTTTTCGCCCTACCGTTCCTTTTTAAGGCTCCATTTTAGTGCTGTATGTATCTCTTAGCCTTTGCTACTTTTATTTTCTCAGGTCACCTTCATTGCATGTAATGTGTGTTTGTCAAGGGGTAACAGTGAATAGTTAGGATATTGTTACTGGGAGATGAATGTGAAACTGTGGAAGGATCCCCAGGACAGCACATTATGAGTAAATTCTACAACCTACCTATACTCTCTACCTTTATACTCTAGTGTTTTTTCATTTACATGAGCCTGATGGAGAATATGCATGAAAAACAAAATCTACACAGCAATTCTTGAAATTTTTGAGACTACTAATGAAAAAAAATATTGTTCTCTTTGACATGGAGGACTTCAGAATTATCAAAGGTACTATCAAATCCATAATGAAGGCAAAAAGATAACCCATGCCAGTCATCTATTTTTTACCGGGCTATCATCCACTGGAATTATACACCATGCCACCTGGAACTCATACCACTCACTGGGGTCCTCTTCCTCTATTTGGAGTACTTCTCTCAGAACCTGCATGCAGGGCATCTTGGTCAGCTTTCATCATTTCTCATCAGGCTTCTCTGGACTGTTCCTTCTCTATGCCTCTCCCTCTTTTCAGTTTCCTTCTATGTGTTATCTTCCACAATACAGAATATAATTTTTCCACAATACAGAATATAAATTTCTTTAGGGTAGGAATTGCCTTTTTTGTGCTTGTATTTGTATTTCCAGTGCTTAGCACAGTGCTTGGCAACGGTGAACATTTAATAACAGTTGTAGGCAGTTAGGAACAACAGAACTGGAATAAAAAATATTCAACTTCATGAGTTCAAATCCAGCCTCAGATACCCCCAAAAAAACCCAAAACCCAAAATGGGATAACAAAGAATAAGATAGGGCTGAACAACAATAATACGATTGTTGAATGACTAAATGTTAAGATTTTACCAATTTGAGATTTCTGTGATCATCAACATTCTTGAGTGGGATTTTGAAGGATCATTTGTTATATTCTCCCATTAGAGTATAACCACTTAATTCTTTTTTAGCACCTTCCACTTGCTTTATTTTTATTTTGGGTTTCTCTTGACTCCTGTTCATACTTCAAAGTCTTTACTTACTTCTGGACAATATCAAGTAGTCTTCCATTCTCTTAATGGCCCATCAATTCTCACCCCACTGTCCCTGGGATTTATGCTGAGTTTTACAATCTTCTTTGTTGCAAAGTCCTTATATTTTACCTTTTGCAATATTCCCAGATTATCTTTCCATTAGTATGTATATATATACACATATATATATACACACACACATATATATATATTTCTATGTTCATTTAATTAATTATCTATTTTATAGCCTTACCTTGACTTCGAATCAATACTGTATATTGGTTCTAAGGCAAAAGAGTGGTAACAGATAAGCAATGGGGGTTAAGTGACAAGGTTGCATTACAGAAAGTGTCTGAGATCAGATTTAAACCCAGGACCTCCTTTTTCTAGGTTTGGCTCTGAATCCACGGAATAACCTAGCTGCCCCTAGTCATGGTATGATCATATATGATCTTGTTTCCTTGAAACATTCTGATGAATGCTCAGAGGGAAATTGGTTGGACTCCCTGATAAATAGGACAGGAAAAAGTGGAGTTGATGAATTGGGCCCCCCCCAAAGAGCCTATCCACAAGTTGCAGTTGGACAATAAATTCTGCACTATGAACTGGATGTAAGTAATAAGTTAGAGATTTGGAAAACCTGCCAAAATTCCTGACTAGTACCTAGGCAGATGAAAAATTAAATTTCAAGGCTGTATCTTTCCTATCAGATTGATTCCTAACAGCTGAAGAGGTCTTGATCAAACACAGGCTATCTTTAGAGCATGATTCTGTGGAGAGATCCATTCTACCTGAAGCATTTTTGGGTCCAGACTTCAGATTGAATCTGAAGACACTAACTCACCAATAGAGTGTGAAGAAGTGAAGGCAGATCAGAAGTCTAAGAACTATCTGAACTCAGAACTATTTGGCCACAATGAGAATAGATACCAATGAACTCTGACAGAATTCATGTGAGATATGGTGCTCACATTTATATGGCTCTTTAAGAACTGCAAAGAGCTTATCTCATTTAATTCTCAGAACAACCCTGTTAAGATCGGCATTATTATTTTAATTTTACAGATGAGAAAATTTAGACTGAGTGTGGCTGCTTTGCCCAGACACACCTAGGATCTAGGAAGGATTTGAACTCAGGTTTTCCTAATTATAAATTCATTATGTACCATCTGGTGTACTCTGGCAAGTGATGTGCTATATATTAACAGGTCAATCTACCACATATAATCTAATTAGGCAGTGTGTACTTTACATGCATATGGGATCATCTGTAACCTATCAGAGGCATCAAATATGAAACCCATGGACTATATCTTGCAGAATGCTGAATGTGACCCAAGTCAAATAAAAATGTGGATGGGAAATATTTATCAAAATAAAGGTATAATAAACTATAGATAATGTTACATTTTCAAACTAAGTCAACATATATAGCCTACAGGGATATTTATGTATAGTTAATGGCCCCCATTTCTGTTTGAGTTTGATGCCACCATTTCTCTATAACTTGATATCTACTGTATGATGCATAGCTGCAGCCTGAACACATGTATCAAGTAAAATTTGTAAGGGTTGCAAATTTTTTATGTGTGGAATAAATTAATTACTATGTTTGGTCCAAGTGGGAAAGAATATATATCTCTGGATATCTAGACATTAATCATCACTGCAAGAGAAATAAAGGACCATTTTTCATGAAAATATTCCTGTAGGATTGCTAAGAGGGGAGTTTAAGGAAGATAGAATGCTTCACTGCTATTCTAGTGATGCCAGGGGAAAGTATGGAAGGCCTGTATTAGACTGAGTGAACCCTGTGTGATAGACATAAAAGACTCACAAAGAATGAGCTGTCATTAAACCAATGGGGGAAGTGTTTTAACATTACTCATTTCTGATCTGATGAAATATTTACTGCTTTAATACTATTCCTTTCTTAGAATGTTTTTTGTTTGAATAATCAATTGATTTATTAATTCAGCAAACAGACTGATACCTAGACTTGAGATAACTTCAGAAGTTTCTACTTTAATCATAGTGGGGGCAGGAGGACAAGAGTAGGGAAAACGGGTAATTACTACTGAGAGTCTCTGGACCCTACCCCTCCCCCAGTTTGAAGCTCTTTGTTTATAGTTAAGTGGACCATGAGTTACATGTTTTTCCATTCATAGTTATAACTTTTATTTTTATTGCAATAGATTTCCCTAAGATTTATATTGGTTTTCAGAAAGAATAACACTCTAAGTTTTATTTAATCTGTCAGTGTGTTGGTAAAATGCAAAGCAAGCAAGTCTCTTCTACTAAATATAGTTATTTGTAAAAAGATGAAAATGAGGAAAAATAACAACTTGGGACACAATCATGTATTTGAGAACATTTTTAATAAATAATGTGACAAAATTATTTTTCCGATTATTGGATCCTCAGTATGCAAAATTATGGCTAAAAATAAGAAGTCCTTACATGAACATAATAAAAATATTAATCACATGGATTGTTCCCTTACCACTGCACAGCCTTTCTATGTAACTTTAAAAAATGACCTAAATTAAAACTTTTAGCTTTTGGTAAATTTCAAACTTTAAATTTATTTTTTATTTCAGTGGGGCTATTCCTGATAGTTGTCAATGAAAATACACATTTTTCAATTAGCACCAATGACAAAATAAAGGAAATTTAAATAATAATACAAAATATCATAAAAACTACAGACAGAGGGCATCATTTGGTGATTCTAAACAATTAATGCCTCTCTTTGAGCTTATATGAAAATCTTTTAAGTTTTGCTATATTAAACTTGCAAATTTTCCAGAAATCCAGAAAAAGTGAGAAATGTTCTGCCTGTGGTCCACAATTATGTAAGTTACTTCACCATCTGTCATCATTCAAATATTCCAAATACAAATAGCATTAACAAAAAGATAAAGAAAAAACTTCTCAACATTTTTCAGTAAGACAAAAAAGGTTAATAGTTACAATGGTTTACAAATAAAGTTTAGTGATTGTGCTTTTAAAACCAAAAAAATAAAAAATAAAAAAACAGTGCATTACCCCCCCCAAAAAATCAAACAGACTTCAAGTGGCACTTCTGTAAGGTGAACTGACACTTTTAGAAGAAATTTCTGCCAGTTAAGATGGTGCCCTTATTCAATAGGCTGTTAAAAGCCATCTATTTGTTTTTAATATGTATTTATAATTGTTTTAATTGAAAAATAGAACAAGGTTTTTGCTAAACTTACTTATGACAATGACTAGACAACCAGAGACCCAATTGACTTAAATCCTATCTATCCAAATGGATGTTTTTTTCTTTCTTTTTTTTTTCAAGAATGTACTTCAATGACTGAAATCAAGACAAAAATAAAGTACCAATAAGGGCTGAAAAGAATATATATTTACAATAATGTTCACCCCACCCCAAATTTCTTGTAATTTTGCATTTGCCTCACATCCCACTATAGTGCTCTCCCCACCCTGTCCCTATTCTCACTCCTCTCTCTACTCCAGCAAAAGATAAGGGTCAGATTAAAGAAAAAATCTGTGTGGGAGGGGAAATTTTTTTTATGTTATAATTGGCATTGAGTAAATTTTATTAAAAATATGATATTAGACAAGCCCTTTCATGAAGTTGACTATGCAACTTTGTGTCTTTTATCAATTAAATACCATACTTGGTATATAAGCAATGAGTGAATCAAAGTAGCACCTTCTGGGGGTAAGTATCCGAGATACACATGTCACCATCTTCTGTACTTCCAACTTCAGAGCTTAACTTCCACTCTACTCCACAGGTAAAGTCTTCCCTTGCTGGGGGATAAGGTGTAAGTATTTAGGGACATATGGAGGGAAAATAAGAGGCTTCTTATATGGATAGAAATTAGACCCCAGCAATAAAACTTCCAATAGAACTTTTAAAAATTATATTTAGAGGAGAGGAATAAATGAAAATTTCTACTCTGATTGTACTGAACATAATTTCTGGTGTCATAGGTCATTGTACAACAGGCTTCTTAAGTGATAATTTTCACATTAGATGACGTAAGCCTTTAAAGGCATCTTCTTTAGCTTTCAGTTTCCTGTAAGAAAACAAACCATTAAATTTTTTTTTAAATATGAACATTGTAGACCTTCTTGTATTTTAAAAGTTTTTTGAAGAACTGAAAAAGAGGATGAATTTAGAATGAATTTCAATTCATTAAATTATTATTTTAGGACATATTATATATTTTATAATCAATAACAAATTATATAAGATTTTTTTCCTTCAAAGCTTAAATATAAAGACCAAATCCATAGAGTTTCTTAAATAATTAAGATGGGCATTTCAAACTGGCTTCATTTCCCATTCTTTTTTAATTTGGTGTAAAAAGAATATTCATTACAAGAAGCAATTTAGGATCAATTGTATTAGTCAAAAGATTAGCCATAAATTTAATTGGTAAAAAAGCTCTTAGCCAAATGGAGATAATGTTCAAAAATTATAATAATATCAAAATCAAATATGATTCTTTAAAATACAGAATATTACAAAATAAATTTATCTAAATAAATACTTCTTGCTTCTAAATATGTGGCTTATATAGAAATATAAATCTACAAATGTAAATCTAAAGATCACAAGACCTATAATAAATTGGACTGTGAGGAATTTTAAATGTGAAAAATACTTTAAAATGACCAGAAGATTTCTAGTAGTACTATTGACTTTTAAAGCCATGGACATTGTTGTGGGTTGAGAGATTTTCTGAACCTAACTTTGATAATTTGATAATTAAGTTATAATCATGATATCATAATTGATACCTCTAATTCTTCATTATCCACTTCTTTTTCATATGCTCCAAGCACTTGCATTTCTGCAACATTCCTTCGACCTATATTGGCTTGATCTCTTTGCCTTCCTGAACCTCTTGATGACATTGAGCTTGAAGAACTTGGATCTCTGGGATTATTTGATGTTGGAAATGTAGGTCTACAGTATGGCAGGATATCTTCTGCATAAAAATAATACATGCAAACAACTTGAAATACATATTAATGAAATTCATTTTGTAGTCAAACTGCAAAAATAATTATGATACAGAATCATATAGTCCAAAAGTTGGAAAGGACTTCACAGGTTGTAAGGGTTGAATGGTAGGAATTTGACAAAAGTGAGGAGAGCAGTTGAATAAAACACTTAGTTTAATTTGAGAAGAAGTACAGACAGAAAATAGAAAAGGAGGAAAGAGATTATTATTCTAATACCCTATGACCCTACCTAAATTCCTAATATTAACTACAATTTCTAATGACCTATTCTATCTTCTGAGGACAGGTTCTTCTTGCCTGGTAAGACCAGACCTATCTAACCTACACTATCTAAAATTAATTGACCAACTACCGATCTTCCTAAATAATCAGATGTTCATCCCCCACAAATTCCTTCAATCCGTTTCTATCTCCAACTGTCAGTAGCCAGCTACCAGTAGCCCTTGATTAGGAGACAGACCTCCTGTGCTCTTGAGATCCAGAAGCAAAGAGCCCCAACTGTCACCACTGCTTCCTTTTTCTCTCTCCTTGTCTCCCTGGTAACGAAATCTTTAGCTCTGGCTCACTGACACCTGTCAGCTCTGATCTATTTACAAATCCTACTCTCTTGCCTCTTAAAGAGACAGAGGGAGAGATTAAGAAAATCCCTTTTAACACAGGCCATCAAGTTCAAATAGTGTAAGAATTTTCCTGATAGCTTCAAGCAATGGTCAACTAATCTATGTTTGAAGACCTTTAGTGAACATCAATATACCATTTCATGAAAAAATTGGCTCTACTTTTTGGGTAAATCTAATTATAAGGAAGTTTTTTTCTTAACTTAGTTTAAATCTCCCTCTTTCTGTAATTTCAAACCACTGATCCTAGTTTTGTCCATGGGGCCTCTACCGCATGATAATAATATTACCAAAACAGCTTTCACCTATCTTTATTCTCTAAGCTTTCTATTTTCCAGGCAAAACACTTCCAGTTTCTTCAAGCAACTATTCTCTCAACTTTCTGGTGGTCCTCTTCTGGGCACAATGTTTTTTCTATGTTCTTCCTAAAATGTGTGGTATTTAGAATGGAATACAGTACTCTTGATCAGAACACAGTACAGCAGTTAATCCCTGTTCAAGACTCTCTATCTCTTTCCCTTCTTATTCTTCACCCTAATTAAGCCTCTCTTTAATTTAGCCTAGGAAGGAACTAGATTTTATTTTTTGGCTTTCATTTTACTATTGATTCATACTGAGCTTGACAGTCACTAAATTCCCCAACTCTTTTTGCATAAACTATCTAGTTACAATTTTCCCATTCAGTTCTAATATTTTAAACCCATGTGTAGCACTTTTGATTTATTCCTATTATGTCTGTCCTATCCAGTTCAACTTATTATTCAGACTACTGAGATCATTTTGTATCCTAATTGTCATCCAGTCTTGTATCACAGTATTTCATTCGTCCTATGTTTTTATTCATGGAATTGATAAAAATGTTGACCCATCACAAAGCCAAAGTCACTTCCCCGGGACACTCCACTAGAAAACTCCATCAAAATTTATTTTAATATATTTATCACTATTTTTTGGTTATAGGTATTCAGCCAATTTTGAATCTACCACATACCACTATTATTTAACCCACATCTCTCTCCATCTGGTAAGGATAACATGAGGGACTTTGATAAATGTTTTGCTGAAATCAAATACTGTATCTACAGTGTTTTCTTATACCAGTCCAGTAACTTTGTCAAAAAGAGAAATAGTGTTAGTCAAGCATAAATTTTCCTGTCAACTTTTAGAGGTCATTACTTTCCTTTCTAAATGCTCACAAAGTATTTCTTTTAATAATGTTCTATAATACTATTAGGAATGTGCCAAATTCATTAGTTTGATCTGCAGAGTTCATCCTACTCCCCTTTATGAAAATCAGATAATTTGCCCTTCTCCAGTTTCATATGGGTTCTTTCTCATTCCCTAAGAACTTTCAAAAACATCAACAAAAGTTTAGCAATCACATCTGTCTGATATTTTAGTGCTGGAAAAAGTAGTTCTTCTAGACCTGATCAACAGAATTCATTGAAGGAACCTAGATACTCTCTTATATATGATTAATGCTGCAAGTCAGGAAAAAATACTCTCAAGAAGCTCAATTATATATATATATATATATGTATATATATATATATAAGTGTACATATATATATCTTCTTTCTATCTATCTATCTATCTATCTATCTATCTATCTATCTATCTATCTATCTATCTATATCTATGTCCATATCTATATATCTTCCCTCTCTGCTATTAAGGCATATATTTGTAATTGTTTTTCCAACAGTGAGGCTTCATTTGTGTTTTCTCTAGCTCAGTTCCTTTCCATTATGAGAGATGAATAATTGCAATAGACCCAAGGTAAGATGTATCTCAGAAGGTAAAACGTACCATTTAGAATAAGAGAAGATCAAGATAAAAGTCAAGTCAAGAAACACCTATATATGGTCATTATATTATTTGTCAGCATGTCTCAGCAGTGCAAACCTGAAAACTATACTAAGTGAAAATAAATTGGAGGATAATGAAATAATGACTATAAACAAAATAGTGACCATATATCTTGGAATCTAGAATTAAAAGGAAATAGAAAAATAAGATTTTGGTCAGTAATTTTCTAGCACTATCCTGCCTGAGCCTTGCTATCTAATCTCCATTCCTATTCTATACTCCTCTTATAGTAGAGAGGGGGAAAATAATTCATTAGGCTATCTTAGCTTCACAGGAACATCTAGTTTACTTAGCTCAGATTTTATATTTATTAAATAATATCTTTAATTTGATCCTTAGAAGAACAACAACAATAGCTAACATTTATATGAAACTTTAAGGTTTTCAAAGTGCTTTACAAATGTTGTCTCATTTTGTCTTCACAAAAATCTTTTGTCCCCATTTTATAGAAGAGTAAATGGATGCAGAGTGGCTTGTTTAGGGTGGCAACATACTCCCATCAACTGAGTTAAACAGCCACTATATCTAGGCAACAGAACAATAAAATGTTTCCTTATAATTTCAGTTAATATTTTCACAAAATATATTTAAGATTTATTAAATGAAAATATTACCTTGGACAAGATGAGTTTTTGCTGGTGGAAGTTCTCGTTTTGATGCCTTGTTTCCTCTTGCTTTTCCATCACTTTGTAGTTCTTGTGCATCTCTGTGGTCTCCTGGATTTGTCCTCATCTCAGAAACTTGTCTTCCATCCAATGCTTCTCTCCCCTTGTAGCTACCTCCTTTTCTTTCTGAAGACCTGTCTGCTCTTGCTTCTACATTGGGAAGTTTTTGCAATATTACAGGTCGTACCTCTAGTTGTCCCTTAGATTGGACAGTGGGAGATTTTATAGCAGGTGGTGGCACTGGAGGAGGAGGAAGATCTAAAATAAATATTCAGAAATAATTTTTTACTTATGTACATTACATAGAAAAATCACACAATTATCTCTACTGATTTTGAACTATGATCGTCTATATCTTTTAACTGAAAATTTATGGATCACTTAATGACTTTCTGAAAGTAACAAGATTAATGATTCCATGTTCTCTTTATTTTTAAAAATACTGCTTAGTAAGAAAATAATCAAATTCTGGGACTTTGAAGGATATATAATTTCATTTGCTTTAATCTACTCTTTTTACAGGGGGGTAAACCGATGTTTAAAGCTATTAAATGACTTCATCATTTAGTATAGCTTAGTATTATAGTATTATAGTAGCATTATTAATATATAGCTACTAACCAAGAGTTATGAATTAAACTCAGGATATATGTGTAAATATGTGCAAATACAGAATGATTAGACAATATTCCCAGCAGAGGGGATTTAGTCATCTAGAGCAAACTACAGCCGGTGGGCCAGATGTAGCCCCCTGAAATGTTCTAACAGGCGGCAGGACATTATTCCTAATCTGACGAATACAATGAGTAGGATACAACACAATGAAACTTCGAAAAAGTTGCCTTAGAAATAGACTGACTAAGCATTTCCTTTCCTTTGGCCCCCTCTTTAAAAAGTTTGCCCATCACTGATCTAGAGTAATAGATAAATATCTATGTGATAAAACCCTTGACTACAAAGAAAATCTACCATTCCCCTCTCTGCTTATTCTATTCTAACCTATTTGTGACTGAAGTATTTAAAAGAACTATATTGGAAAGAGATTACAATCCCCTTTGTCTATATCAGTATAAAACCTCATAGTGTCTATGTTCCTTTCTTCCATTTTCATACAATGTAGACTAGGTCTGTTGCTTTTTTACAGCCTATTTTCAGTATTACAATTACTTGTGGAGCTTCATTTTCCTGAAGTATGCTAAAGTGGACCCAGGATGGTATTGGGGCAAGAAACACAATATTTTGCATCCTTTTTATAGGAATGTGTCTACTAAATTGCATTCTATATTATCAATAAACTGTGGTTAAATAAATTTATACTAACACTTTATATTCCTTAAAATTACAGACCTATTTAGCAAAGAATATTTATGCATATGCAAGACTTCACCTTCACTTTCCTCAATTTCATATTTTATAGAAATAGTTAACAAAAAAGAATATCAACTACTATCTGGACAATTACAACTCAGAAGATAGGAGCTATGTGAATAATGGACACTATATTAGATTAGATCAGCAGCATTAAAATAAAATCTATCTTTTGATACCAATTCAATTCAACTTGAATCAAATAAATTCTATTAACTGACTCATTTGGCTAAAACTCTAAAATAAAGAAAAAATATAATAATATATACTTTTATGCATATACATATATATGCATATATATATATACATACACATACACACACAAAAGTTTTGTGTCATGAAGAGGTTAAATATATAGATGAGTCAATTTATAAAGCCCATATTATATAGAGTTCATATAAATGAACCTGTCCATAAGTAATCAGTTCTGCTATATGTTTACTAGTATACACAGTGTGCTGGAACCACTGAGGATGGCAGACCCTGACCTTGAGGAACTCATAATCTAATGGGGAATCCAACTACTTGGAAATAATCAACAGAGGAAAGGCAACAGAATCATAGAATAAAAGCTTTTAGCTGTGACTTAAAGAATAGGGAGCCCAGAAGGGAGAGCAATTTAGGCATGAAGGACAACCAGTGAAAATGCTCAAAGTCTGGAGGTGGAGTGTTTTATTTGAAGAACAGCAAGGAAGTCAATGTAACTGTCTCTAAGAAGAGTTATGTAATAGGGAAGAGTAGAGGGGTGGGACAGATTCTGAAGGGAGCCAATGGATTTTCTAGGGGTGGGTGAGTTACATGGTAAAAAAAACTGTGCTTTATCAAGATTACTTTGACAGCAGAGTGGAGTATTGACTGGAGTGGGGAGAGTTGGAACTCTTACAATACTTTAGATATGTGAAACAATGAGGACCTGTACCAGAGTACAGAGGAGAAAAGCTGCATGTCAGAGATATTTCAAAAGTAAAATCAACAGGCCTTGGCAACAGACTGGATAAGGGAGTGAGAGAGTAAAGAGTTGAGGATGACAAACACCTATATTGTGAGTCTGAGTGACTGGGAGGATGGATCATAACGAGAAATTTAGGGTTATGGGAATATGTGGAAGAAAAAATAAAGGGTAAAAGTTTAGACATATTGAATACAAATTGTCTACAGGACAGCCAGTTCAAGATATCTATTAGGCAGATGGAGATATGAGATTGGAGGTCTGCAGAGAAGTTACAGTTGGGTAAGTCAGTCTAAATTGTCAGCAGAGAAATAAGTGAATTAGCATTGATAAGACCACTCATTTCAATAGGAGGGTATGAGAAGAAAAAAGGGCCCAAGACAGATCCTTGGGAGACAGTCATTGTTAGTAGGCCTACCTTGGAGAAAAACCCAGCAAAGGAAACTAAGGAATGGTCAAATTAAGTAGAAGGAAAATTAGGAGAGTGTTATATCATGAAAATCTAGAGAGATGAGAGTATCAAGGAGGAAGATTGATCAAAAGCATCAAATGAATAGAGGAGGTAAAGAAGGATAAGGAAAGTATGACATATAACATTTGTTGAATTAACTGATTAGTCCTAACATAGAAACAGTCAGAGCCCATAGCGCATTGAGAATAATGTATACTGTATTATGTATAATGCATTATTCAATATATTTGCAAAAGGAAAAGTCTTGGTTGTATCACACTTTAGGTCATAGTTATGTTAGTCATAATTAAATTGGGCAATGGTGGCTATATATCTCTTCTCTCTGGATCAGCCCTCTTTAACTTCAAAATGGCTGGCCTATTAATCTCTGGCAAACTCTGCTCTTAATCATATTGCTCCATGAATGAATCTTCTAATCTAAACAATCACCCCTGTTGTTCTTATAACCCTTGAACATAGGCTAAATATGAATCACTTTTAGTATGCAACATATAAAATAAAACCTTTTAAAAAGGTTAAAGATTTCAGGGCACCTGGCATAGAAATAATTTAAATAAACACTATAGTACAATAACATTAACAGATGGAAAAAATTGGATTGATTCACTGGCTAAGAAAGCCAATGATACCATGACTAGAAAAAATGTTGACTGAAACTTTTTTTAAAAGGTGGAAAGAAGCAACACAGTTAGTACTGAAAAAGAGGAAAATAATAAATGGCTATTCCACAGAGTAGTTTCAACTGCAGCAAAAAATTGGATTCACATCTGAAAACACATTTTCAAGTCTATCATTTTTAACTATTAACCTCTTCTTGGGAATACTCTTTGATTTGGCACCTGTCTGTCTTGTTACTCTTCCTAAAGGTTTTTTCTTTATTCCCCATCACTGACCTAACATCTTTAATAGTGTGGTTCAATTTACACCTTTTTAGCTTATAATCTTCTAAACCATACCTACTAGGTCTCATCTACACTACTGTACCAAAAAAAAGCTTCCACCAAGGTTTTTCCCTATTAAGCAGACATGAATGCCATGGAATTTCATAGTCATAACCGACCCAAGTGATTTCAACTCAGCCATATAGGAATGATGAATGTTTTGAGTATACATCCCCAATCATGACCTTCTCAAACCATATGTTCAATCAGTTGTTTTTCTTCTGTTTCCACTCCTGTAGTTCTTCCTCTGAATGTGGATAGCGTTCTTTTCCATAAGTCCCTCAGAATTGTCCTGGGTCATTGTATTGTTGCTAGTACAGAAGTCCATTACATTCGATTTTACCACAGTATATTGGTCTCTGTGTACAATGTTCTTCTGGCTCTACCCCTTTCGCTCTGCATCAATTCCTGGAAGTCTTTCCAGTTCACATGAAATTCCTCCAGTTTATTATTCCTTTGAGCACAATACTATTCCATCACCAGCATATAACACAATTTGTTCAGCCATACGACAATTGTGGGGCATATCCTCATTTTCCAGTTTTTTGCCACCACAAAAAGCGTGGCTATAAATATTTTCATACTGTTTATCTATGATCTCTTTGAGGTACAAACCCAACAATGTTATGGCTGGATCAAAGGGCAGGTATTCTTTTATACCCCTTTGAGCATAGTTCCAAACTGCCATCCAGAATGGTTGGATCAGTTCACAACTCCACCAGCAATACATTAATGTCCCAGTTTTGCAACATCCCCTCCAGCATTCATTACTCTCCCTTTCTTTCATTTTAGCCAATCTGTGAGGTGATACCTCAATAGTTGTTTTGATTTGCATTTTTCTAATTATTAGAGATTTAGAACACTTTCTTATGTGCTTATTGATACTTTTGATTTCTTTATCTGAAAATTGACTATTCATGTCTCTTGCCCATTTATCAATTGGAGAATGGCTTGATTTTTTATACAATTGATATAATTCCTTGTATATTTGAGTAATTAGACCCTCCTCAGAGTTTTTTGATATAAAGATTTTTTTCCCAATTTGTTGTTTCCCTTCTAATTTTGGCTGCATTGTTTACAAAAAGCTTTTTAGTTTGATATAATCAAAATAATTTATTTTACATTTTGTAATTTTCTCTAACTCTTGCTTGGTTTTAAAATCTTTCCTTTCCCATAGAACTGACAAGTAAACTATTCTATGTTCAATTAACATAGTTTCCCTCTTTATATTCAAGTCATTCACCCATTCTGAATTTATCTTGGTGTAGGGTGTGAGAAGTTGATCTAAACCTAATCTCTCCCATATTGTTTTCCAAATTTCCCAACAGTTTTTGTCAAATAGTGGATTTTTGTCCCAAAAGTTGGGATCTTTGTGTTTATCATACACTGTCTTGCTGATGTCATTTACCCCAAGTCTATTCCACTGATCCTCCCTTCGGTCTCTTAGCCAGTACCATACTGTTTTGAGGACCACTGCTTTATAATACAGTTTAGTTTCAGGTACTACTAGGCCCCCTTCCTTCACATTTTTTTCATTATTTTCCTTGATATCCTTGATCTTTTGTTATTCCAGATGAACTTCGTTATAGTTTTTCCTAATTCAATAAAAAAGTTTTTTGGTAGTTTGAAAGGTATGGCACTGAATAAGTAAATTAATTTGGGTAGAATGGTCATTTTATTTATGTTAGCTCGTCCTACCCATGAGCAATCAATGTTTTTCCAGTTGTTTAGATCTAGTTTTGTTTGGAAAGTGTTTTGTAGTTGTTTTCATATAATTTCTGTGTTTGTTTTGGTAGATAGATTCCCAAGTATTTTATATTGTCTAGGGTGATTTTAAATGGTGTTTCTCTTTCTACCTCTTGCTGTTGTGATGTGTTAGAAATATATAGAAATGCTGATGATTTATGTACATTTATTTTGTATCCTGCAACTTTGCTAAAGTTGATTATTTCTACAAGCTTCTTAGTTGATTCTCTAGGATTTTTTAATTAGACAATCATATCATCTGCAAAGAGTGATAGCTTAGTCTCCTCACTGCCTATTCTGATAACTTCAATTTCTTTTTCTTCTCTAATTGCTACTGCTAGTGTTTCTAGTACAATGTTAAATAACAGAGGTGATAATGGGCATCCTTGTTTCACTCCTGATCTTATTGGAAAGGCTTCTAATTTATCCCCATTGCATATGATGCTTGTTGATGGTTTTAGGTATATACTGCTTATTATTGGTAGGAAAGGTCCTTCTATTCCTATACTTTCCAGGTTTTCAATAGGAATGGGTGCTATATTTTATCAAAAGCTTTTTCAGCATCTATTGAGATAATCATGTGATTTTTGTTTATTAGCTTCTTGATATGGTCAATTATGTGGATGGTTTTCCTAATGTTGAACCATCCTTGCATTCCTGGTATAAATCCCACCTGATCTTGGTGGATGATCCTCTTGATCACTTGCTGGAGTCTCTTTGCTAGTATTCTATTTAAGATTTTTTGCATCTATGTTCATTAGGGAGATTGGTCTGTAGTTTTCTTTCTCTGTTTATTAATCTACCTGGCTTTGGAATCAATACCATATTTGTGTCATAAAAGGAATTTGGTAGGACTCCTTCTTTGCTTATTATATCAAATAATTTGTATAGTATTGGGATTAGTTGCTCTTCGAATGTCTGATAGAATTCACTTGTGAATCCATCAGGCCCTGGTGATTTTATCCTTAGGGAGCTCTTTGATGGCTTGTTCAATTTCTTTTTTTGAAATGGGATTATTTAGTTATTCTATTTCTTCTGCTGTTAATCTAGGCAATTTATATTTTTGTAAATATTCATCCATATTTCCTAGATTGCTATATTTATTGCCATATAATTGGGCAAAATAGTTTTTATTGATTGCCTTAATTTCCTCTTCATTAGAGGTGAGGTCTCCCTTTTCATCTTTGATACTGTCAACTTGGTTTTCTTCTTTCCTTTTTTTATTAGATTGACCAGTACTTTGTCTATTTTATCTGTTTTTTCAAAATACCAGCTTCTAGTCTTATTTATTAATTCAATAGTTCTTTTACTTTCTTTTTAATTAATTTCTCCCTTAAATTTTAGTATTTCTAATTTAGTTTTCATCTGGGGATTTTTAATTTGCTTGCTTTCTAATTTTTTAAGTTGTGTGCCCAATTCATTAATCTCTGCCCTCCTTAATTTGTAATATATGCACTCAAGGTTATAAATTTCCCCCTGCGTACTGCCTTGGTTACATCCCACAGAGTTTGGTAGGATGTCTCATCATTGTCATTCTCTTTAATGAAATTATTGACTGTTTCTATGATTTCTTCTTTGACAAATTGGTTTTGGAGAATCATATTATTTAATTTCCAATTAATTTTTGATTTTCCTGTCCAGGTGCCCTTACTGATTATTATTTTTATTGCATTATGATCTGAAAAGGTTTTATTTATTGTTCCTTCTCTTTTGCATTTGTTTGCCATGTTTCTATACCCTAGTACATGGTCAGTCTTTGTGAATGTACCATGTGCAGCTGAAAAGAAGGTGTATTCTTTTTTGTCCCTATTTATTTTTCTCCACTTATCTATAACTCTAATTTTTCTAGGATTTCATTCACCTCTCATCTCTTTCTTATTCATTTTTTGGTTTGATTTATCTACATCTGAAAGAGGAATATTTAGATCTCCCATTAGTATAGTTTTACTATCTATTACCTCCTTGAGTTCTGCTAGTTTCTCCTTTACAAATCTGGATGCTATACCATTTGGTGCATACGTGTTGAGTACTGTTATTTCCTCATTGTCTATAGTGCCTTTAATCAGGATGTAATGACCTTCCCTGTCATTTTTAGTCATATCTATTTTTACTTTGGCTTTGTCAGAAATCATGATTGCCACTCCTGCCTTCTTTTTCTCATTTGAAGCCAAAAAGATTTTGCTCAAGCCCTTTACCTTAAATCTGTGTATGTCCGCCCGCCTCATGTTTCTTGTAGACAACATATGGTAGGATTTTGGTTTCTAATCCACTCTGCTATTTGCTTCCATTTTATGGGCGAGTTCATCCCATTCACTTTCAGAGTTATAAATATCAGTTGTGTATTTGCCAACATTTTGGTATCCTCGGGTTCTACCCCTTCTTCTTACACTATTTCTTTTTAAACCAGTGGTTTGCTTTATGCCAGTAACCCTTGTCTCCTCCCTTGATTTATTTCCCTTTCTACCCCCTCCCTTAGTATTCCCCTCTTTTTAATTTTAAGGCCTAATGAACTCCCTCCCCCTTCTTCTTCCCTCAATTTTTTGACTTCTGCACTCCCCTGCTCTCCTTGGTTTATCCCTTCTGAGTTTCTCAGTAGGGTTAGATAGAGTTTTATATCCCAATGGATATAACTACTCTTCCCTCTCAGGGTTAATTACACTGAGAGTAAGGTTTAACTATTACCTCTTAATGCTCTCTTCCTTTCCTTCTTATAATAGTATTCCATCCCTTCCCCTTCCCATGCCCTCTTTGTGTGAAATAGAATATCTTATTTTTCTTATTCATTCAAATTTCTCTTGGTGTCCTCTACTATTCACCCCCCTCTTTACCACCCACCCCCATATCATCTTAGACCATTTAGTATTCCAACTTCTCCCTATGAATAATTCTTCTAATTACTATAATAGTGAATACTATAATAGTGAAAAGAGTTCACTACTGAGCATTATACATAGCATTTCTCCACATAGGAATACAGATACTTCGATCTTATTGAAGCCCTTAAAGAGGCAAATTTAAAAATTATGAGTTTTCTTTCTTTCCCCTCTGTTTCTTATTTACCTTTTCATGTTTCTCTTGATTTTTGTGGTCGGATATTGAACTTTCCATTTAGTCGTGGTCTTTTCTGTGCAAATACTTGGAAATCTTCTATCTTGTTGAATGCCCAAACTTTCCCCTGGAAGTATATAGTTTTGATGGGTAGGTGATCCTTGGTTGTAGACCCAGTTCTCTTGCCTTTCTGAATATCATATTCCAAGCCTTGCAGTCTTTTAGTGTGGAGGCTGCTAGATCCTGTGTGATCCTGATTGGTGCTCCTTGATATCTGAATTGTCTCTTTCTGGCTTCTTGTAAGATTTTTCTTTTACTTGGAAGCTCTTGAATTTGGTTATTATATTCCTGGGAGTTGTCTTTTCTGGGTCTAGTGTAAAGGGTGATCTATGGATCCTTTCAATGTCTATATTGCCCTCTTGTTGTAGAACTTCAGAGCAATTTTGCTGAATAATTTCTTTTAGTATGGAGTCCAAATTTCTATTAATTTCTGCTTTTTCAGGAAGACCAATGATTCTCACATTGTCTCTTCCAGACCTGTTTTCTTGGTCTGTCACTTTCTCATTGAGGTATTTCATGTTTCCTTCTATTTTATCAGTCTTTTGACTTTGTTTTATTTGTTCTTGCTGTCTTGAGAGATCATTAGCTTCTAATTGCTCAATTCTAGCCTTTAGGGATTGGTTTTTGGCTATAATCTTTTGGTTTTCCTTTTCAATCTGGTCATTTCTGGTCTTCAATTTACTTGCCTCACTTTCCAATTGTGAAATTCTGCCTTTTAAACTGTTATTTTCTTGCCAGATTTTGGTTTCCAATTTGCTTACCATTTTGTTTGATTTTGGGGCATTTTTCTCCACTTGGGAGTTTCTGTCTTCTAACCTGTTAATTTCCTTTTGAGCTATTTCCCACTTCCCTCATCAAATCTCTTCCATCTTTCTCATCATCTCAGATTTGAACTCTTCAATAGCTTGTGGCCAGTTTTCATTATTTTGAGAAGGTTTAGATATGATTACTTGTTTGTTCTCCTCTGTTTGCTCTGTTGTCTGGATTTTTTCTGTGTAAAAGTTGTCGAGTGTTACAGATTTCTTCTTGATGATCTTTCTCTTTTGAAGTTCTTGTCTCTGGCTTGCCATTTTTAGCCCTGTGCCCTCTCATGTTTATCCTCACAATCCGGGTCTGTCTGTGCTCTTTAGGCTCCTGAGGTCTAGTTGTTCTCAGGGTCAAGCCTCCTGGTCGTCTCCTTGCTTGTTCCTCTGCCCGAGGATCCTTTAAAAGTCTCAGAGCTCTACTTCCACAGTTGTGCATCCCTCAGCACTGGGTCCCCACTCAAGGTCCTCGCCTGAGCTCAAGATCTGAGTCCTCGCCTGCACCCAGGATTTGTGTCTGGGCTTGCAACAGAGCCTGAACTCGTGCCTGCTCTCAGGGTCTGTGTTCAAAGTCTGCAAGTTCTTTAGCCTCTTTGGGTCTTAAGTCTTGCTATCAGGAGCAGGCCCTGGTGACCCCAGGTAGCTGCCAAGGACTTAATGTGTGTCCCAAACTTGCTCTAACTCTTGTGCGCTGGCTTTGGCACTGTAGGTGGTGTGGGGTGGGGGAGGGGGTTGCTCAGCTCGCATTTTAGTGAGAGCTGTTTCACCCCTTTATAGCATGGAAATGTCCCAATTCCACGTACCTCCAATGCTGTGCATGTTGTGGGGTCTCTTCGTTCCTCTGGATTTGTTTTTTTGTCTTCTTGAAGAGTCCTATATGTTTCGGTTAGGAGAGTTAATTAAGCAGCTGCTTTTTACTCTGCCGCCATCTTAACCAGAAAGTCTCAATATCTATTTATTAAAAGAATATATAATATCCACAGGTAGACAATTTCTTTTAAGTGAATATTTGGATTGCAAAGTATTTATTTGACCTTTCAGTGTTATTTCAAAACAGATTTTTTTAAAGGAATAGTATCAGCCAGAAAATCAATAATAATATATATGTGGGAAATTTCATGCATATATGCCACAAAGCTCATAGTTCAGAGATATTTAACTTGAATATGTGGATTCTGCTGCAAAAGCTAAACAAAGGTTAGATAAACTACATGACTATGTCTTGGATTATATTGTTCTTTAGGGATGGGTTGGCCTAGTAGATGGTCTCTTTTAGTCCCCATAAATGCTGAAATTCTTATCCTATAAAAAGTGTATTGGGGAGTGGCTGAAGGCAGCGTCTTGCAGCGGGAGGCAGCGGGAGCCCCTTAAGCCCGGTGGGGCTCCAAAGGCTTAAAAGCAGCAGCAGAGAGGGCGGGGCATGGGGCAACCACGGGGGAAGCGGGGAGCTCAGGGAGAGACCCGCTGGAGGCTTGGCGGGCGAGCTGGAAAACTAGTTCCACAGGGATCTGAGTTCCGGGTTAAGATGGTGGCAGAGTAAGAAGCAGCTCTTAACCTCTCCTGACCAAAACACACAAAACTCCTCAAGGGGACATAAAAACAAGTCCAGACGAATGGAGGAACCTCACAACAGGGCACAGCGTGGAAGGTACGTGGAATCAAGACATTTCCAGGCTATAAAGGGCTCTCACTAAATCGCGGGCTGAGCAACCGCCCCACCCCCAACCCCTCCACACACATCTATAGCTCTGAAGCCAGCTAAAAAGAAATAGAGCAAGTTTGGGACACCCATCGAGTCATTGGCAGCTCCAGGGCCTGTTCCTGAGAACAGCAAGATTTAGGACCCCAATAAGCCAAAGAATGCAAGCGAAATCTGAGCGCGGGAGCAGAGAGTGGACCCCGGGCGCAGAGCACACAGGCACGGGCAGAGGCGTGGGTGGAGGCAGACACAGCCAGGAACTAAAGCTCTGAAAACCTGAGTGGGGAACCAGTGCAGACGGGTATACGACTGTGGAAGCAGCGCCCTGAGACTTGTAAAGGAACCTCCTGCAGAGGATCAAGCAAGGGGGTCCACCAGGGGGCTTGACCTTGGAAAAAACCAGAACTCAGACCTCAGGAGCCAATAGACCGCGGACAGACACTGAGCACGAGGATAAACCTGAGAAGCTGCTGGGCTAATGATGGCTACCCAGACTCAGGAAACTCAAAAGAGAAAGAATAAGAACAAGAAAAAGAAGCCTTTAACACTCGACAACTTTTACACAGAGAAAATACAGACAACCGAGCAAACAGAGTAGGAGAACAAACAAGCATCCGGACCTCCTCAAATAAGGAAAACTCCTCACAAGCTATGGAAGAGTTCAAAACTGAGATTTTGAGGGAAATGGAAGAGATCTGGCAAGAAAATAACAGTTTAAAAGGTAAAATCTTGCAATTGAACACCAGAAATGGCCAGATTGAAAAGGAATACCAGAAGATTATGGCCGAAAACCAGAAGAATATGGCCGAAAATCAATCCCTAAAGGCTAGAATTGAGCAAGTAGAAGCTAATGATCTCTCAAGACAACAAGAACAAATAAAACAAAGTCAAAAGACTGAAAAAATAGAAGGAAACATGAAATATCTCAATGAGAGAGTGACAGACCAAGAAAACCAGTCTAGAAGAGACAATTTGAGAATAATTGGTCTTCCAGAAAAACCAGAAATTAATACAAACCTGGACTCCGTACTAAAAGAAATTATTCAGCAAAATTGCCCTGAAGTCCTACAACAAGAGGGCAATATAGACATTGAAAGGATTCATAGAACACCCACTATATTCGACCCAGAGAAGAAATCGGTTAGAAATATTATTGCCAAATTCTAAAGCTTTCAAGCAAAAGAAAAAATCTTACAAGAAGCCAGAAAGAGACAATTCAAATATCAAGGAGCACCAATCAGGATCACACAGAATCTGGCAGCCTCCACGCTAAAAGACCGTAAGGCTTGGAATACGATATTCAGAAAGGCAAGAGAGCTGGGCCTGCAGCCATGGATCAACTACCCATCAAAATTGACTATATATTTCCAGGGGAAAGTATGGGCATTCAACAAAATTGAAGAATTCCAGGTATTTGCACAGAAAAGACCAGGGCTAAATGGAAAGTTTGATATCCAACCACAAAAACCGAGAAAAACCTGAAAAGGTAAATAAGATACAGAGGGGAAAGAAAGAAAGCTTATAATTTTTAAATTTGCCTTTTTAAGGGCCTCAGTGAGATCTAATTATATGTATTCCTATGTAGAGAAATGTTATGTATAATTCTCTGTAGTTAACTCTATTCACCATTATAATATTCACTATTATAGTAATCAGAAGAATAATTCACTGGGGGAGGGTGGAACACTAAATAATCTAAGATGGCGTGGGGGAGGGGAAAGATGGGGTAAATAGCAGGGGACACCAAGAGAAACTTGAGTGAATAAGAAAATAGAATATTCTATTACACACAAAGAGGGCATGGGAGGGAGAGGGGACAAATACTATTATAAGAAGGAGAGGAAGAGAGCATAAAGAGGTAATAATCAAACCTTACTCTCAGTGTAATCAACCTGGAGAGGGAAGAGTAGCTATACTATCCATTGGGAAATAAAACTCTTATCTAACCCTTCTGAGAAAGTTAGAAGGGATAAACCAAGGGGAGCAGGGGAGTGGGGAGGACAAAAAAAAGGGAGGTACAGGGATCATTCACCCCGATCAGGTGGGATTTATACCAGGAATGCAAGGTTGGTTCAACATTAGGAAAACCATCCACATAATTGACCATATCAACAGTCTAACAAACAAAGATCACATGATTATCTCAATAGATGCTGAAAAAGCCTTTGACAAAATACAGCATCCATTCCTATTGAAAACACTGAAAAGTATAGGAATAGAAGGACCTTTCCTAAAAATAATAAACAGTATACACCTAAAATCATCAACAAACATCATATGCAATGGGGATAAATTGGAAGCCTTCCCAATAAGATCAGGAGTGAAACAGGGATGCCCATTGTCACCTCTATTATTTAACATTGTACTAGAAACACTAGCAGTTGCAATTAGAGAAGAAAAAGAAATTGAAGGTATCAAA
>NC_058132.1:428959552-429030052 GCF_016433145.1 Gracilinanus agilis
CTCCTCCATCCTTTAAAAAACAAAAAGAACAACATACCACCTTTGCCACCGCCTATTATTCCCTTAAGTTATCTCTTTTTTCTCAATTAAATTCCTAGAAATATTTGTCTACACAGGTTACTTTCTCTCCTGTCACTTTTCAACTTTTGAAATCTAGTTTTTTTCCTTTCTACTTAATTTAATATTCTTTCTCTGAAGCTATCAATAATTTTTAGTGGGCAAATCTGATAGTCTTTTTTTCAGTCCCTTATCTTTATGCTGCATTTGATTCTACTGATGACTCTCTCCTTCTGTATGCTCTTTTATTGGGGCACTACCTTTCTCTTCTTCTCATGTTACGTTATCATTCATGTCCCAGTGCCTCCCTGAGTATACCATAAAGTCCTCTCCTGAGATCTTTCCTTTTCCTTCTCTATTCTCTTTCTTGGTGGTCACCATGCATATGCAGATGATTCCCAGATCTATACATTTAGCTTCATTCTTTTTTCCCTGCATTATCAACTGACTAGAATTTTAATGTTAGATATCCCAAAGACATCTCATGACTAAAAAAAGAATCATCTTTCACCCACAACAAATGTTTCTTCCAAATATCTCTATCAGTTTTTCCAACATTCCAGACTTACTAGTTTTCTCCTCGATTTCTCATTTTCCTACACTCAAGGTAGCCAATATTGGTATTTCAATGTCCACATATCTCTTGCAGTTGATACCTTCTCTCTATTTGCATAGCTAACACCATCACCTCTCTCTTTGAGAACTATAATGTCCTCAGATTTTCTTTAAATACATATCTAATCATATTATTCTTCTATTCAATAAACTCAAGTGGATTCCCCATTATGTGTAGGCTAAAAATAAGGACTCTTATTTGTAAAGCCTTTCATAATCTCGCCCCGCAACCTATCTTTCCATCTATAATTCTCCACTTACCAGTGTAACAATGCAAACAATCTAAGCCTTCTCTCTCACTCACATATGGTACTCCATTCTCTTGTATTCATGCCTATGCACTATTATTCTCACATTCCTGGAATATCCTCCTTCTTCATTTCTGTCTCACAAAAACCTCCACTTCTTTTAAAATGTAACACAAGCAACACCTTCTACATAAAACTCTTTCTAGATCCCTCCAAATACAAGTTAAGTATCATCCCTCTCTGTATTCTTATATAGGCACATATTGTTTTTCTCTAATAGTGTTCACTCCTTGAGAGCAGGGATTGTTTCATTCTTTGTATTTTTATCATCAGCACCTAGTAGCATTTAATACGTGCTTAATAAATGCATGTTGATTATAGGGACAGGGATTTGACCTATGATTTCATCAGTACAGGGACTCCTGGGTGGGCTACAGTCCTTGATCAAAGCTTTTTTTTGAAACATTGTCCAAGAGAGTTGCAGAATCACACAGCATATATTAGTATTTCCCCTAGTTTCAAGGCTGTCTCTCTCTCCACTATATATATATATACATATATATATATATATAATATTTAAGTATTATAATACAGTAACCCTTCTCATAAAGCTGTATCAATATTATGTGCTATTACCTTCTACTGAGCCAACATACAAAAGAAAGCTGATGTGATACCCCAATTTTCAAAAAAAAGGAAAGGAATTCTTCAAGTTGTAAGCTAGTAAGTTTGAATGACTATTAAGTTCTGAGTTTTTCTCCAAGAATAGTTGAAATTCCTTTAGTTAGTGTTATAAAAGAATAGGGGTAGTCTGGATATTAATCTGAGGAAGCTTTGGTTTGGTTCCCTGGTGGCTGGTGCAGGGACACCCATGACCTGCCACCCAGCTGGAGGTAATACTAACTGCCCTTCTTTATAACAGTGCCCAGGCAAGATCCCTAAAGGTCAATGGATGGGTAACCCTTTCAGGTCCCACCTGGGGTTGATTATTGGTATTGGGCTCTAACAGCCTTGGATAACGTTCATCTGACTGCGTTGCTCCCTCCCCAGAGTGGTGATGGAATAATTACTCCAGGAAGGTACTTAATAAGTTTATGCTGTTTAACAAGGGAAAGGAATGATCAGGAATGGGTTAGGGAATAGGTGACCCTATCACTAAATCTATGACAATAATCCCTCAGGACTGTAGGCTGTTCAGTAATGCTGGATTTGTCCTTCAACTCCTCTGGCTCAGCCTGGCCACAGCCAAACCAGAGTAAGCAAACTGTTTGGATGACACAAACATTGATGATTTCTCTTAGCCTCTTACTGCTACTTGTTTGCCAGTTCTACAGCCTCCAGGAAATGCTACCCTTTACCACCCTCTTCTTCTTCTCCTACCCACTTTCCGGATCTCCCCCCGGGCCCTGGGATACCTAAATATCTAGACATGGTTTAGGTGCCTAAATATCTAGGGATTCAGAGAGTTAGAGGATCCACAGGTCAATCAATGCTCAAGATCAAATGTCCAAGGCAAGAGTTTAGGCAAAGCTCAGCTAAAACAAAGTTAAGGTCCCAAAAGACAAGGGGTCCAAGGGCTCCCTGTCAGGGGCTCCCAGTGTATTTATATCCTTTCTGGCCAACTGCCTTTCCTCCTGTCCTCATGGCCTCTGGGAACATTCCGATGTCCAACTGTCTTCACCTGTCAATCAAGGTGAGACTCTTAACTCCCAGAGTTTGAATATGACATTAGCTAAATATTCTTTTTTTAACCATTTATAATTATGCTCATCTTTGTTCAATGTCATACGTGGTTGTAAGTACATTTCTTTTTCTCTATGAAATGATGCATTCTATGTCCTCCATTCTTTTAATGTTCTAGGTGCTAAGTCTTGTGTTATTCTGACTATTGATCCACAGTATTTAAACAATTTTTTCTTGTTGCTTATAGTATTTTCTCCTTATCCTTGGAGCTACAGAACCTAGCAATGATGTTCCCAGAAACTTCCATCTTCGGATGTCTTTGAGGTTGTGATCAGTGGGTTCTTTCAACTTCTATTTTACCCCGATTCTAGAATTTCTGGGCAATTTTTCTTGATGATTTCTTGGATTATGATTTTGTAACTTAGCTTTCTGGAAGTCTATTCTTATATTGCCTCTTCTTGATTTATTTTCCAGGTCAGTTGGTTTTGTTATAAGATGCTTCATATTCTCAATTTCTCTTATTTAATTCTTTTGACTTTTGCCTTATTATTATTTCCTGTTGTCTTGGGGAAATTGTTAGCTTCCACTCGGTCCAATTCTAGTTCTCAATACACTATTTTCTTCTGTGAATTTCTGGATCTTTTTTTCCATTTCAGTTATCTTTCTTTAGACATTTTCTTGATTTTCTTGCATTGCTGTTATTTTTTCTAGTTTTTTTTCCTCCACCTCTCCTATTTGTTTTTGGAGGTCTTTTTAAAGCTCTTCCAAAAGCTCTTGTTTTAGCTTGTTGCCATTTACTATATTTCTTTGCTGTCTTTGAAGAAGCTGTTTTTACTTTATTGTTCTCCAAGTTTGAGCTGAGATCTTCTCTGTCCCCAGAATAGTAGTTAGGTTCTTTCTCCTTTGTGTGTTCATTTTTATTTTATTTTATTTTATTTTATTTTATTTTATTTTATTTTATTTTATTTTATTTTATTTTATTTTATTTTATTTTAGTGGCTAAAGCAATGGACTTAATCACTGAGTTTTTGCTAGAGACCCAGAGCTGGGGGTATGTTGGGTATGTTACCTCAAGTTTCAGGATATTTTTGTGTTTGTTTTTTCCCTAGGTCCTATTTAGTTATTGTATGGAAAACAGCATGAACATAAACATTAATTACTGTCTACCTTTTTAGTTTTATAAACCTTATTTTAGATGTCCATGAATTGTCTTCTGTGACATCTTCTCATTTTAGCTTACTAAGCATCTTTGTGGGATTTAAACTGTATTATAAAATGAACTGAAAATTGGAATCTTCCCAGAATTAATTGCAAAGCCCTTCATGTCTTTAAAAAACAAAATACACATATTTATTTGGTTTAAAACAATCCTGTGACATGGAAGCTCAAATAACCATTTTGGGGAAAAATATTAAACTTTATTTGCAACTCAGAAAATATAAACTTTAGTCTAATAAACTGAATAACAGAAATTTTGTTGAAGCAACAGCTCTTATAAATTTTTTAACCAAGAAAAGTCCATGATGCCTACAAAAGTAAGGTAATGGGCGATTAGATGAGAACAGAAATATAAAAGAATAAAAGAAAACAGGGGGCAGCTGGGTAGCTCAGTGGAGTGAGAGTCAGGCCTACAGACAGGAGGTCCTACGTTCAAACCCGGCCTCAGCCACTTCCCAGCTGTGTGACCCTGGGCAAGTCACTTGACCCCCATTGCCCACCCTTACCACTCTTCCACCTATGAGACAATACACCGAAGTACAAGGGTTTAAAAAAAAATCTGAAAAAAAAGAATAAAAGAAAACAATAATAGAATAAAAATGTTTCAGAAACAAAAAGATAACTAGTGAGAGTTAGCTTAACAACAATATAAATGGCATATAACCTTTTAACATCTACAAAACATACCAAAACATACACATACACACATAGATGTATGCTTCCTTGTTGGAGCTTCATGATAACCTATTTATGTAATAGCATAGTGATTCCCATTTTACAAATGAGTAGAAATGTCAATATAACAGGTACGGTTTTAAGGTTTTTCTTAATCTATGTATAGCATTCTAGCCATTAGATTGAGCTGCTTTTGTCATTTTGTGTCAAAACCTATATCACATACCCACTTTATAACAAAACAGTTTCAAATTCTCCTTTTACCTTTCATGTTGCCTTTGCTCCTGGAATGATACAACCACTAGACACAGAAGTTTTCTGACCATCTATATTAGGAAACACTCAAAAGTTTCTAGTCACCCTTATACCTTATGAAACCACAGAATATTCCAACCCTCTGTGCTTATAGCTCTATCATTTCTAGAACTAGCTCTCCTCCACCTCCTTTATAGGTACTCCTATTTGCAAGGATAGCATGATATCCCAAATTGCAAGTCCTTGATTTTGAATAAAATTATCTTTATTGTGATCTTACATTTAGTCAGTCTGGATTAATTTGGGGTTGACATTTTTTGATGTCATAAGTGAGATCCAAAGGACAATCACCTGGACAGTCCCTATACTCTAGCTTTGGAAGCCAGGTACCATCATGAGCCCCTCTTCCCTCTATTCAGAGCCTCAAGACTCAAACTGTCCATTGGTGTCTCCTCTCAGATCTCTGAACTTTTTCTCAAATTCTCTGAGAATTTATTCAAAAATTTTCTGGAAACTGGTCATTAGGTTTGATCTAATTCAGTTTTAGGTCCCAGCCCTAGCACACTGCCCCTTCAGGACACTGACCAACTATAGTTTTAAAAATTCTGTGTTGCAAATGTCTATAAAAATATTCAGGAACAGACTAAATCTGATCTGTAATACCAATGTCCTCTCTGTAGCTCTTTTGATTTGAAGACAAATCAGGATCTTCTATCAAAACCCCTGAGAGGGATATATTTTTGTAGTATGTTGTAAACTACAAAAGACAATCTGAATCTAACTAGTTTCCCTGCAAGAAATTGTCAATCAAATTAAGCAAGAAATTAAGAAACATATTCAACCCTCTAGCCCCAAGAATTCCCTTTATCTATCTCTCCCTTTTGACCATGACCATGGTCTTTCTGAACTCTTTCTTCAATTTCCTTTTAAGGTCTAGGGGAATCAGGTTGGTGATAAAATTCAGGTCTCCCACACTTCATGGACCAAGGCTAAATTAAGGACCATTGCTAAGGATTTCCTATGGAGTGAATGTAGTTGACTTTACCCAAGAGTTCCAAGTTATGGTGCCCATTTATCAACTCAGATTCTCAGATTTCTACCAATTAACCCACATTCTCCTAGGATGGGGCAATGCCATCCATTGGTTGAGTGTCTGGTTGATACAATTCATTTCAAGAGGCTCCCTGCTTTGGTAGCCTAGCTGACTACTTTCATGAACACATGAAAGAAACGTGGGAAAAAAGGGCTCCCTTATCAAAGCTATCCCTAAGGCTTTCCCCAAACCTATAGATTATAATAAAATCTAAGCATGCATTCTAAACCCCTGTGAATCTGTTTTTGACCATTACAACAGATTATTATCTATTTTAAGGCCAACTTTGGCATGACCCATGACAATCCTTAGCCCTTAATTACATTAACACTCTGTATATTAATGGCCTCAATAAGCCCCTCAGTGACTTAATAAAATGGGGAAAACTTGATTGGAACAGAACTCCAATCTCTGACCTTGTTTATTTAATTAGTGCAGGAAAAGGGATAAAAGGAAAGAAAAGTAATCAATTATGAAACTGCAATTCAAGCATTTAAAGAAGAGAACTGCCACTTGCTCCTTTGTCCCTCTCCAGGGAACCGTACAGGGAGAGAAGGTTGGTTTCTTTTGCAAGAAACTAGGATACTGGAAGCAAAATTGCTTCAAATTTCAAAAATGAATCTAGGGGAATGATTTCTGATTATAATTGGCCTCCTCCCTAGAACCCCTAGTAGAGATCCCCTCCCACCCACACTAGGGATCCAGCCCAAGTACAAGTTTCCAAAGATAGTCAAAGAGTCTTTCTTTCTTTCTCCCCTCTAGGTACCACCACCATTGTTGCCAATTCTCAGATAACTGGCATCATCATTGATACTGGAGACACTTCTGTCTTAAACCCCATGAACTTTTTGATCCTCTTCTCTGGAGTTTGTTTTTGTAAAAATTTTGGGTATTATTCTTCATTTTATTTCCTCTATAAATTTTCTCCAGTGTTAAGTAATATGTGTGCTGATTCACAACACGAATATGTTATGTATTATGTAAATTACATAATGTACATGAGATGATAATATATGTAAATTCTATAAATGTGTATTATATGATAATACATACAACTTATATCATATTACCTGCTTTCTTTGGGGTTGATGGGTTGGGAAGGAGGGAGAGAATATGGATTGTAAAATGTTTAAAAATTATTTAACATTAAATATTAAAATTTAATTAAAATCAAATATTACATATTAAAAATTGTGTCAACATGTAATCTGGAAAAAAGATTTCAAAAGGTTTTAAAGTGTGGGTATCTCTAATGATATACATACTGTCCTCCTTTCTATTCCACTTCCCTTTCCCTTCAGTAGCCCTACCAGTGCCCATGAGTTATTCCTTAGCTCCAATACTCCCCTGCACTTGCTAAGTCAGAGGCTTTCTCAAATGTTATTAAGCTGCTATCTAGTTTTCTGGTAAGTGTGGAGGGTGAGGGGCAGGAAGGGGAATTCTTGTTTCTCTGTCTCAATCGATTCCCAAAGCTCCTTTCTCACTCTCAGCTGATTTTGCTTCTATTTTTCTAATTTCACCTTTAGTTGCCTATGCTCTTCTGGAAAACCAGTTCTCTCTCTCCTCCTGGGCATCCCCTAAAACTGACATTGGGTGGGTCCTCAGTGTATCTCCTATTTCGGTTCAAGTTGATCCTGCTAAGCCCTTTCCTCACCTGCCTCTATAGCCCTTCTCCAAGGAAGCTTATGAAGGCATTTGCCCACCTGTGACAGTTCCAGACTGGGAAGTGATGGTAGCAATTTCCCCTTAAAGAGGTACCTAATTTTACCCTGACTTATAACCATTCTCACCCCCTTTTCTCAAGTTCTAACAAACCAGGGCACCTAACAATAGGTTTTCTCTTCCTGTCTTACTAGCAAAATGGATATCATATCCATCAACTAAATCTCTCTAGGGATTGGACTAATTTTGTCACCATTCATCAGAATAGGGCTTAATAATGTTCAAATCCTGCCCTTCAACAGGGCATTTTTGGGCATTGATTTAAACTCTAGGGACATCTTGGTCATGAATACCACCTGACATTCTCAGGTTGATGACTCCTTCCACACCAATATTCAGCTGCATGCAATACTATGTTTACTCTCTTATTTCTCATCCAAAATACTCACAGTTATCATGTGTTTGACCAACCAGGCTCACCCTTAATATGGTCACTTTTGGCATCCCTCTGCTCCAAGTTCTCTGAGAATCTCCTATCTCTTTCCCTAGAATGAACAGGGTTTTGTTCTTTGTGGTTCCCCTCTCTCTCTAGTCTTTCCAGGGAGTGGTCAGATTTTTGTGGTACTGAAGCTATTCTTCTTGATGCATGTGTTCAGCTGGGCCTCAATTATACCCTGATTCTGAACCTGGATTTTGAAAAAGGCACTTTGCAATATTTCCAATTTGATGGGCATTTCCTTTCATTCTAACAAAAACCATAGGTTGGTTTACTGATCAAGTCAACAGCTTGGCAGAGATTTCCTCCAGAACAGGTGTACACGCAACACTTTGCTTGACCAGCAGGGTAGGGGGGTCTGTATGTTGTTTCTTGGAGAAGTGTTGGTTTTTTATGTAAACAACACTGGCAAGGCCAGATGGTGGAAGACTTCCAGATCATTAAAGACCAAGTAATCTCCTCAGCAAGGTTGAGCCTCCCTTCAGATACCCTTGATGGTTTGATGATTCATTCAGTTGGCTTTCCCTTGGCCTGGAGATAGCCTTCCCCCAACTTTCCCAGGATTCTTGGCCCTCCTACTCTATACTTGACCATCTTTCTAGGTATTAAATGCTGCCTCCATATGACTTCTGGTATAGGAGTTCAGATAATCAATGCTATAATGGTCCAGCATTGCCCAGAGCTCACTCAGGTTGCAATGTTCAGGTATGATCCTGACCAAAGTGGGACAATGTCAAAACTTGAACCTCACATCCACTTTAGACTAACCAATTTCAAACTCTCCTTTTAACAATTTCATATTGTCCTTATTCCCAGAATTCTGAACCACCAACCATAGCAGTTTTCTGAACACCTGCATGGGAGAATATCCAACAATTTCTATGCTTATATCTTGTAAAACTTCAGAATGTTCCAACCACCCCACACACACACCACCCCCCATGCTTGCAGCTGTGACACTCCTAGAAATGTATTCCACTCCCTCTGCTACAGTACCCTATAAGAACCCCCTTACACCCTCCACTCCCTCTTTAGGCACTCCTATTTGCAAGGATAGCACGATGGTCCAAATTGCAATTTCTTAAATGACAATCTCTTTGTTTAACTAGAAAGCCAGAGAGAGGCACAGATCCCACCTCTCCCTAAACCTGACTACATTATCCATCCCCCTGCCCAGGAGTCCAAGAGGAAAGCTTCCTCCTTCCCCTGGGTGGAGTAAGGGGGTAGGGTCAGTGGGGGTAAGGCTGCTACTCAGTAGGGGGAGGGGCAAAGAATGTGGTTCTGTAGGGGCATGGTCTGGGGGGTGGGGTAAGAGTGGGGCCTGGCACTCCATCTCTAAAAGGTTTACCATCATTGCAATAGACTATGACAAAGACAGCAATATAACAGGTAGAAATGTGGATCCAAAGTAATTCACTCTGCCATGTTTCTTCTATTAGGTCACAAGCTCCCTGAGAAATAACAATTTTATTTTTCATCTTATCCTAGATTCTAATGCATGACTTGTATATTATAGA
Source organism: Gracilinanus agilis (assembly GCF_016433145.1). Taxonomy (NCBI): domain Eukaryota; kingdom Metazoa; phylum Chordata; class Mammalia; order Didelphimorphia; family Didelphidae; genus Gracilinanus; species Gracilinanus agilis. The sequence continues at coordinate 428,969,072 of NC_058132.1, forward strand.
TGCTTAATAAAAAGTATACTGAAATGAATGGGTATATTAAATTATATTGAGCTAAAAATCTATCATCTTCAGCTTCCACTTATAGATCCTAGTCCTGCTCTCTGTGTTGGGAAACAATAAAATTACATACATTACTAAAGGAGATGGTTTACATTGTACTGTACTGTACAAGTACTGAAAGATGAAATTAGATAAGTGGAGGAAAGGCTTTAGAGACTAAATTGAGAAATGTAGGTTGGATCTATCAGTGAGACATTAAGAATTATTCAGCAGGAAAGAAACAGAATAAAAACTATTTTTAAGACATTACTCTGGGCAGCTGGGTAGCTCAGTGGAGTGAGAGCCAGGCCTAGATACAGGAGGTCCTAGGTTCAAACCCGGCCTCAGCCACTTCCCAGCTGTGTGACCCTGGGCAAGTCACTTGACCCCCATTGCCCACCCTTACCAATCTTCCACCTATGAGACAATACACCAAAGTACAAGGGTTTAAAAAAAAAAGACATTACTCTGGCAGTTATACATAAAATAGAATGGGGAGAGACTGATGGTAGGGAGAATAGCTAGTAGAAGGCTATTCAATCAGTATATGGAATAATAAGTATTTAAATCTGGATAATGGCTATAAAATGGAAAGAAAGAAACAAATCCTAGAAACATTTTGGGATGAATTGCCAAAACTTAATGATGGAGAAGCAAAAATTATCTTCATCATAGCAAAGCAGATATATACAGGAAATGTTAATGCTATTAACAATAAAGAAAAAGCTAAAATTTTCAGGAAAAGACAATGGTTTCAATTTTCAACATATTTCTTGTGATGCCACACTTCCTAACTTAATTTCTATAGTGATGTTATAAAATAATTTTAGGATTAGGTGCTTAAATAATTTAAAGACTTTTCTTGCTCACATATTTTCAAAGAACATTTTTATAATTTTATATTTAAACTAAAAAATTTAAATTAATTTCAAAAATAAACAAAAACACTGCTAGTTTACTATATCTATCCATCTATCTAAATATAAACATACATGAACACATAAGTAAAAATGTAAGCATTCATATCACTAGTCTTCTATGAAAATTTCATTAAAAAATTATTAAATTAATAAATTAATTAAATTAAATTAATAAAAATTAAAAGAGGATTCAGTATAATAAAAGAAGAATGTATGTAGAAAATTTTGCACTACTGATTGACTGTAGAGGTCTTGAGTTGTTACTTATCTTAATGCTTAAAATCTCAAGGCCTTCTAATTAGTGATACAACATCAAAACAACACTTTTAAAGAGGGTGGTAAATTTATAATTTATGAAAAGTGGGGCTGTAAAAATAATGCAGATTTATTTTCACAATCAAGTATGTAAATGGTTCAGAAAGATTGAAAAGATAGTTGGAAGGACCAAAAGCTGTTTCTAGAAATGTGCTTCTGCTTGGTTTAACTGTAAATTTAGACTCATTAAATATTCACAAAATCTCCTCCTAACCTACATGCAAACCAAGACTTGAGTTACAAACATGTGGAAACTATCTTACATTTTGTCAGTCACAATTGCTTAGAGCAGTACTTTGCACAATACACATTTATTCAATAAATAAGTGAACTGAAATAAAGATCTTTCATATAAAAGCAAGGACCGATTTTTTTCTACTAAGTATATAACACAATCCATAACATTCTATATTAATTAAGTTATCAGGACAAGTTCTTTATTCTTCTTTGTGTTTTCCTCTTTTTACATTTCTTTATTTCAAATAAATAACAATTTTTTAGTGGGAGGAACTCCTTCCCCCCAAAACACAATATTTGGTGTTTATAGAGAGAATATGTGCTAAATACTGCCTATAGTTTAAATAATTACTTTTGGTTCACCAACTTTATACTCATAAGAAAGTAAAAATACTACTTTATTGCTTTCCCAATAAATTGCACAACAATGTCCAGTTTATTTTACTAAACTTTAAAATTTGCATTCTTTTTTTAATGGAATCACATAAATCGATCTCACTGAACTATTTCATGAAACTAATAATTCATATTTAATAATATTTCATAGAAATTAAGGAAAATAATTATCTTCCAGCTAAACAAAACTTGAGGCCTTGACAAGTTATCGCAATAATTTTTTTAAAGATTGGGAAATGCTTAGAATCTACATGGCATTTAATTATTAATAAATACAAAAACAACCAGGGAATAGTCATATTAGAACTGTTCAATTCACCAAGTTTCTTCTTTTTTTAATCAACCAGTAACAATATAAAATAAAATAAACTTTCGTGATATAAATATATAACAAATGTAGTCTTTTGATGTCAAGACACTAAAAATGGATTTAGTAACCTGAAATATTAAGTAAATGCATACTTAAAGATACTAATTAGTATATATTTCCTCACAGACTATTATTCATAAAATTCCAAAAATGATTTCATGGAATAAGTAGTCTTTGTGAGTATTTCAGATATATTAATGCATCTTTTCTCTCAAGTTTTAAATTTGTTTTTTAACATTCCTGAAATTAATATTATTTCTTCATTATATATCACAATAGTGATCATGCAGAGCTCAGCAAGAATTTATGTTTAATTAGAAAATATGCTGAAAGCACATGAAAATGGTTGCAAGATAAATATTTCACATTTACTAAGCCTATTGCAATTTTAACTGTGGTTTTATGCAGTCTAATTTAGCACATTTTCACTTAAGCATAAAAACAAAACACCAGTTAAAAGTGTCAAACTCAAGTATAAATAAAACAAACAAAACAAAAAACCAAAACCTACATACAATGTTGGTTCATATTTCTTCTAAGTTTTACCTCAGTGTGTTTATATCAGGGTTTTAATGTCTAGTCAGTTCTGTTAAAAGCACTCTTCCAGATAATAAAAACTGATAAAATGTCTATAAAACCATGTAAAATGCCATTACAAGGATCTCATAAATGTAAAAGTGCTAGTATACATTTGAAATTTACACCTTATGTTTGTCCCTCTGTGGAAGCAAACATGTACAAAGACACAGTAATAATCCTTTGAAATCAGATAATATTCTGACAGCTCAGTTTCACTGACGAAAAGGGCCTGGGCAGAAGCCAAGAGGCCCAGGTGCACTGTGTCATGCCAGTATTTAATGTAGTATTATATCAGATAGATGATAGTGAGAGAAAATACTGGGAATAAAGTACAGATAATAGCATGGACAGCCACTCATTGCAAAATTACTTGTGCTCATCATGCTGTGAGCTTTGTATTAAATTTTTCTGTCAAGTGGCAGGAATCACAGGGAGAAGTGGCTCAAAAAAACCCTCCTTGTAACCTTGGATAAGAATCTATAATATTAGGCTTTCATATTATAATGGCAAATGATGCCCCTCTGAAAAATTGCTGACTGGTAATGAAAGTCCTAATCAGATTGTTGTTGCTGAAAACCAAGTTGGAAGGAGTGCTGATAACTGTGATGCTCTTCTTCCTACCCCATCCCCATCCCTTTAGTAAATTTAACAAACTTGACAGGATGGGTAACTCTGGAGGAATTTATCTTACATGAATTTCTCACAAAGCTCTTGGGTTGTTTTGTAAAATGGGAAGGAGGTAGTTTAATAAATACTGGACCACCTGAGGCACTTTCATTAAAGGCTTTCTCTAGACAACATCACAATGTTTGCATTATACTACTATACCCTCTTGAGAATACAAACATTACCTTTTCAGCAGGAGTCGATATTATATGTGAAGGCATGAGGAAAGATGATTAGATTTTGTCTTTTGGTGTATAAAATGACTGTTTATAATAATACTCTAGTTAGAATTAAAATAGAAACAACTTCATTGTCTTCTGTTAAAATAATACTAAATTGTTCATGAAAAAGGTAGACATTTAATGTCACATTAATTTAATGAAGAAACCTTCATTAAGTGTAATCCTACACTTATTTTAATGTAATAAATGTAAAAAATGTAATAAAATATTTTTCTATAAATATATACATTAATTTAGTATCTTAAATAATTTGTTAATAAGAAAACTACAAAATGTTTTTGTAATGACTGTCCCAAAGGTATTGGAAATGAATAATAAAACTACTTAAAAATAATATTTTGTAGAATAAAGCTCAAATTAGTGAATATTCAATATGATTTTATGTGTTACAAAGTCTTCCTCCCTATATAGATACCAGGTAAAATAGAAAAATTCCTCAAAGTTTTCATCTATTTCAATGTCCTTACCATCTGTGTAGACTTCTCTGCGCAGATGTCCTGCTTGATGTTTTTGTTTCTTGGCTGGTCGGACCTTTTGCATTATAGCAGCACTCATGTTACTGTCTGTAGATACAGGGCTGGTGGGTCTAGGGCACTGTGAGGCATGAAAATTCCTACGGCCTAAAAAAACCCCAAAATATAAAAATCAAAATACATTACTGGTTTTCATTTAAAATAAAAAGAAACCCAACATTATACTTTATTTCCAACAATTTCAAAACAAAATCATATAGCCATACAAAACAATAACCCTTTTCCCTTAAGGTTACGTCTACCACTAGGGAAGAAAAAGGCAATCAAACTAAGAACATCCATTTAATCTCAATACAGTTTCTTGCATCATGTTGTTTATATAGTACTGAAACTCATGATTCCTAACTAAAAAGGCACTATGCATCTGAATAATTTTGCAGCTAGCTCTAATGAACAGTTTATTTAAATAAAGATAATAATTACATTCTTTATCAACACATCTGATATTTCATTGGATTGTTTGTTGTTTTTTAGTGGAGGAGAAGGTGGTTAGGACAGGGGAGTAATATAATCCTTAAAGAACCCAGAATGAACAGACTTAATTGCATATATATTTAAGAAAACACTAAAAATACCTACTTTTCCATGTATGTACTATTATATTCAAGTTTTTCTTTTGACCACCTAGGATGTATCTAGTCTAGGTTTCTGATACCTGCCAAAAATTAGTTCAGTACTCAAAATATTTTCTCAATTGTGGCAGTTTCTGATTCTTGGGATGATACCTTCAGAGGAGTTTTTAAAACAGAATTTATTTTATTTTATGGTTCTAGAGATGAGTCAACTGAGCTTATTCATTACCAAAGGCATAATTCAGGTCTTTCAGTCAGACATTGGTATTATCTGACATTGGCTCTATCAATGTTCCCTGTCACTAGGCCTTGACTGATAAATGATAACAAAAGAGGTCTTTAAAAAACACAAACTCTTACTTTCTGTCTTAGAATCAATATAAAGTATTGGTTCCAAGGCAGAAGAGTGTTAAGGGCTAAGCAATTGCTCTTAAGTGACTTAAGTGACAGGGTCACAAAGGTAGGAAGTGTCTGAGGCCAAAATTGAATCCATGACATTCCATCTCCAAGCCAGGCTCTCTCTCTACTCAGCCAACTACTTGCTCCTATGATGACAGAAGATTCTACAACAGACATGTATATTTAACTCAGAATTATAAAGGAGACATCATAACTATGTGTTTAATGTGTTTGCCTTCTTCTCCTTGCATATATAAATGAAAAAGTCACAAATACAAATTTTTGCTATTACACAACAAAAAAGTTCTACCAACTGATTTGGAACAGGCTTTTTTAGAGGATATTTCTGTTGATTAAATAACTACAAGTTAAATAAAGCAAGCAATAAATGTAAAAGGAATGAAATGAGAAGCAATGAATTAATTCACTCATTTGTTTTAATCACTCATATTAGTTTCAATATTAGAGTCATAAAATGGAACCATTTCTTAAAAAATAAAAGCCTAATAGTATAGTTCATTCACATTCCTTGAAGAACACAGATAAGGACTTTCTAGATGACAATAAATTAAAATATTAAATGAGATAAAAATGATGAAGTCAATGATGAATAAATGAATAAAAACAAATTAATGTTGAAACTAAATTCACTCTATTGCATAAAATCATTTGTTATTCAAAGACCGTAAGACTCGACAGACTCTTTTAAGGATGAACTTTTAACTCTTTCTTCATTTGGTTTGATTTAATAAACTAAAACACAAATATTGAATGTCATTTAGAATTTGTAGGTTTCAATGTTTTCATTACAAGGGCTATTTAAAAGTCATATTCATTTAATCAACATGCAACAACTTTTTTTTTTCCTTAACGATCAGTCATATAACTGTCAACCAACAAGAACTTTGGCTGAATAAATGATGTAATCCCAAGTCCTGCTTTTATGATGCATACATTACAGTTATAGGATAAGATATGCTGGATATCACTCTCCTGCTCAACAGAATAATAAATAATATATAAAATGGATTATTCATGATTTGGATTTATAGCAATGGTAGTATGTATCATGATAAAGATTACTATAGATCTACAACTTGGATTTTAACTTTTTTCTGTTACTCAGTTCAATACTTCCAAGATTTGTGATTTTTGCAGTTCCACTTCTACTAGTGTGGATTACAATCTCTCAATGACTTGGTAGACAGTCTATCTGCCTTTCATATAGCCAATCTAAATGATGAGTTTTGCTAAATTTAATTTAAGTGATTATTGTTCTTGCACAACAAACAAACAATCCTTTATTGTGTCCATACTGTAAGGCCTCCAGCTTGGGCATCTCAAAGTTTATTTCTATTTGACACAGTCCTTGAGAACAACTACTTGCTATAAGGAGAGCAGGTCTTTATTACAGGTTACTTACAACAGAGTCTTTCTCTTGTTATGAGCTTCAAAAACAAGACCTGTCAAATAGATCAAATCTTCTTAGATCTCTCTTTTGCCAACTCTTAACTTCATAAGCTATGGTGGGAATATTTGCTAAAATTCCTATATCTATAGTTATCTCCTTCAGTCACTTTATCTGGGACATGGGCAATGAGTAATATCTGTCCTATGGTACACCCCAGAGTTCAAGGAACCTAAGGCTGACTTTGTGACTTATATTGTATATGATTCTGCTTGATTCTGCCTTCATGTAGTGAATGTCAGTTTCTTCTTCAGATTAAACTCAAATATGTAAGAGTAATCAGTTGGACCAGAATGCATGCATAAAGTAATATAAAAGACATCAATAAACATTTGTGTTTGAAAAGGAAAAGGCCTGTCACTTAAAAAGGTGATGGATGATGGACATCCAAGTATTTTTCTGATATCAACAAAATGTTAAAAGAACCAGAGGAAAGATGATGGGATATTTTGTGAATTCTTTGTGGAGGATGTTCAGAAAGGCATATATGAAAGTCGGACAGGATGAGAAGCCACAGGTGGATTACAGTTTGCAATAATGTAAGTAGTATCTACATGGACGAGATCAAGGATTCACTAAAGTAATAAAACAAGTATGAAGACTTAAGTAGAAAAATGAAATGATAGGCTTAATTCAAAATAGGTTTTTGCCAGGGAAAAAGGGAAGGAAAAATCTACCTGAAGACACAATAAATTCCCACAGGAAACAATAATAAATGGGGGAAAAGTCAGCACCAAGAATGTCCTAATTTCTAGATTACCAGAATTGCTTGTTCAAGTATAAAATATTTACATTTGGAAATGTAAAATATCACAAAATGTTCATTTTTCAAAAAATCATAATATAAAGGTCTTTTAGGGCAAAATTATTTGGGAGATATACTGACTTATTTTTAGATGGCTTTTGAATTGATCTCAAATATCCTCTTATCCATATATCCTGGTCCCTTCATTTTTTAACTTAGAATTATTTTATTTATATTTAAATGCCAAAAAATTATATATATGTACATACATATATGTATATGTATGCATATATATGTGAAAAACACAAAATGGGTATTCCCTCTGAAACTCTTGTTCTCCATTTCATACTACTTGCTTAAAAAAAAGAGTAAAAAATACATTGTATACATTATTTTAAATGTGTATTCTCCTCTTATTTCTGGCATCATTGCTTTTTTCTTCACCAAATTTGTGTATGATCAATCTTACTTCATTCCTTTCAGAAGAGACTGGAATTCCTAGTTCCTGTATCCCACACTCTTTTACTCATACTGTATATTCATTTTCTCAAAGAAAATAATTATCCTCAGAACAGAACCAATCTATCCCTTCTTTTCTTGCATTAGTTCTAAATATATATTGGAGAATTAAGCACTTTTAATCTTTATCATACCAATAATTCAAAGGCCATAAATGATGACTATTTCCTTGTGCTATCTACTTTTCCAAATGTGTACAAAAGCACAAATCACTTTTGTGGATGTGTGGGATAAAATTTTGTATTATTCCTCAATATACTTTGATTAGTATTAATAATTATAGATTGGCAACCTCCTATAGAAAAATATTGAAGTTTAGGTGCCCTCCACTAGGAGATATCACTCTCTCCTTGTGAAGAGTAAAAGAAATTCCTTCCCCAAGCAGCTTTATACATATATATGTGTGTGTGTATATATATATATATATATATGCATATATAGAGAGAGATAGATATAGATATAGATATAGATATAAGCCTTTAATATACTCTTTTTCAAATGCCACTAAGAGACTACCGCCCTTTTTTCTTCTATTTCAATGGGAAGAAGTTTAGGGGTGACCTAATTCCTATGAAAGAAATCTCAAAATTTGCAAGCTATAATCTTGAATACATGTCTCAAGAAATATTGCAATGCTATAGTCCAAGAAATATTTCAAAGAGTGTTTTTAGTCTGAATTGTTGCTATCTGATAAATCCTTGCATAGGCCTAAAACCCTGACTCAACTAAAAAAGTACAAACCTAAGGAATATTCCCAATACACTTTGAAACGTCAGAAGCACTGGGAAACTGGGAAAGGACTGAGGAGGATAGAAGGCGAGTAGAATAAGATACTGAGTATGGGAAAGTAGAGATAGCTTATCCAATCTGAGTAAAACTAGGCATCGATGCCACTGTTTCTGGGAACTCAGACTGCAGAGTCTGTCTGTCTGTCTGTCTGTCTGTCTGTCTGTCTGTCTGTCTGTCTCTCTCTCTCTCTCTCTCTCTCTCTCTCTCTTCCTCCCTTCCCTTCCCCTCCCCTTCTCTCTCTCTCCCCCCACCCCTTGTGAAGAATGCTAGCCATGCCCAGGTATAGTATGCCTCACCCATGCCCCTTTGCCCAAGTAGCCCCCCCTTCTGACGACACTAAGGCCCAGAAAGTGTCCTTTACTCTATGCACCCCCACGTCTCTGACATTGTATAGTTGGCCCACATCATTTCACTCCTGAGCTATTGCAATAGTCTTATCTGGATAGTCTCCCTGACTCAAGTCTATCCTTTCTCTAGAATAGACTTTCTATTTAACTGTCAAAATAATTCTCCTAAAGTACAATTTTGACTCTGTCTTCCCCTTATTAAATCAAATCTCAACTGCCTCCAGGATCAAATATAACATCCTCTAGCATCTAAATCCCTTCAGAACCAGACTCCTTATCTTTTCAGTTTTCTTACACCTTATTCTCTTTTATATGTTTTGTAATCGTGTGACACTGGCCTCCTTGTTATTCTGCCAACTAGATACGCCTTTCTCGAGACTTTAGGCATTTTCATTGGAATTTGCTACCTCCTCAACTCTGACTTGACTTCTTTTGAGTTCCCACTAAAATGCCACTTTCTCCTTTCTGATTCCCATCCTCATCTCTCTGCTCCTCCCACATACTAGTCTCTTTCTTCTGATGATATATAATAAACTTTTTTTTTAAACCCTTGTACTTCGGTGTATTGTCTCATAGGTGGAAGAGTGGTAAGGGTGGGCAATGGGGGTCAAGTGACTTGCCCAGGGTCACACAGCTGGGAAGTGGCTGAGGCCGGGTTTGAACCTAGGACCTCCCGTCTCTAGGCCTGACACTCACTCCACTGAGCTACCCAGCTGCCCCTGTATAATAAACTTTTATTTATAATTATTTTGTTTCTATTTGAATTACTGTATTAATAACACATGCTTATTAATTACTAATGAAGATAGTGTGTTTTGTTAACTTCTCACTTCAAACTTACTCCCATATTTCCAAGACCCATCTAGAGATCTTCAACTTAATATTTCACCAAAAAGTCAAACTGAAACATGTCCAAAATTTGAACTCTCTCTCTCTCTCTCTCTCTCTCTCTCTCTCTCTCTCTCTCTCTCTCTCTCTCTCTCTCTCTCTCTCTCTATCTATCTATCTATCTATCTATCTATATATATATATATGCCTAACCTCTTTTCACAGTGAAATATTTGGCATTATTGCTTCCAGCTTCTCAAAACTTCCTATAGAACTACTCTATAATTACAGCAGATTTCTATTTTAAAAACTCAGCAATCATACATTGTCTGCTTAATAAATTATAAACTTTAAGCCTAAATTCACAACAATCTAGATCCAACTCTCCTTCTGGCTAACCACACATGAATTTCTTTCAAATGCCTTCAAATCAAAATGAACTGCTCACCATTTCACCATTTCATAATCTTAATCTGTCCTCTCTGCCTTGGTTTATGCTGCTCCTCAGGCCTAAAACAGATTACCCCTCTCTGTCTCAAGTGTTCAGATTAATTCATGTTTCAGACTGTTTCCAGAGAGTTAAAATGAGAGACAAAGAATGGATTAACTGTGAATTGGGTTTGCCCTTTTCCTAAAGACTGTTTAAAGAAGACAATAAATTCTTAAGTATCTTTCCAATCACCCTAGCCAAAATTAGCTACAATTTAAAAAAAAACATTAAGCATATCTCAATCACCTAAGCATCTACGACTGTGACTATTGTATTGCATCTTTCTAAAACTTAAGTAAAATTATGTAACCACAATGATGCATCTTCTTTAAAAAACTATATAAGCACACCACTTTTTGTAATACAGTGAGAAATCTCAACTCTGATGACAGGAACTGATTTACTTGCTTGTACTTGTATCTTTAGTGCTTAGTATTTTTGTTGTTTCATCACTTAAGTTGCGTCTAATTCTTTATCACCCCATTTGGGGTTTTCTTCACAAAGATACTAAAATGGTTCACTGTTTCCTTCACCAGATCACTTTACAGATGATGAACTGAGGCCTACAGGGTTAAGTGAGCTGCCCAGGGTCACACAAATAATAAGTGTTTCAGGCAAGATTTGAATTCAGAAAGACAAGACTCCAAGCCCTGTACTCTATTCACTCTACCCACTAATTGCTCATGATGCTTAGTATAATGCTTAATAAATGCTTTTTTAATTCAATCAATCACTTGTATTTAAGGAAACAAGAGATTCTAGGAGGTGGAGGAGAGAAGAGGGAACATTTCATGCATGGAGTGCCAAGACACAGAGATGGGAGATATAGTTTAAAGAAACAGCAAGAAGGCCAGTATAGCCTAGAATGTATGTAGGAAAGTAATGTGTAATAAATCTGGAAAGGAAATCTGGGATCAAGTGGTAAAAAGCTTTAAATGCCAAAAAAAATGAGTTCATATTTTATCAGAGGGAATCTTTGTGGTTTAATTATTGTGAGTTTGGGGGTGATGTGGGTCAGATTTGCACTTTAGGAGATCACTTTGTGGAAAACAAGCTGAGTGGAGGCTGGATTAAGCTAGAAATTGTTGAATTGAAAGTAATAGTTTACATAACTGGAGATTAGTTTTAATTTTGGAAATACAAAATGCTATTTGCCATCTACTTTATAGAGCATTACATATAAATGAAGATAGTAATTCAATGCTACATACTTAAATTTTTTTGATTACTTTTGCAAATATGCAAATTACCTGTGGCATCCTGCATTTGACGTCTTGCCACTTTAAGACCAGCATATTCAGCTGCTGCTGCAACAGCCTGTGCAAAATCTGCATCAGTAAAAAATGAGCCATCAGAAGAACTAACACTGGAACGTCCACTTGAAATGTTATCTTCTTCTGAGGCTGAACCCCAGCCATTTATCATGGAGCCAGTTATAGAGCTTTCCAAATCACCAACACTAGAAGCAGGGGTCTGTTCAAGACCACGTAAAAGAAGCCTTCTGGTTTGCATTTTGGCTACTTCCATGTCAGTTTCATCTTCTTCCTCTTCTGGTACATCAGTATCCATATCTGACACAAGAGGTCCTGAAATGTAACCGTAGGTATGTGGTGGAGAAATTGGTCTTGGTGGAGGAGGAGGGCTCACAGGCTGACGTCTTTAGAAAAAAGAAAAGAAATACACATGATTCAGGTTACTCCAATTACACATAAAGTATCTAAAGACCAATATGATGCCTCTCTAATTCAGCTCCTTTGTTCATAAAAAGGAAAAAAAAACAGTTGCAACTGTACGTGAGAAAGTGTTACTGTATTTTGTTCATAGTAGAGCTGTTTGTGAAGCATCTGACAACAAAACCTAGATTTATATTTAAGTTCTAATAAAAGTGTTCAGCTTTGTATATACCATTTGATGTTTCATTATTTGGATTATGTATGCTTAAAAAGGAAATGGCTTCTATTATATAAGAAAGTTTAAAAACTACTTTAGGGGCAAACTGCAAATGATGTTACCAAAATATCATGAATAATTAAGAAAGTTAGATATTGCCTAAGACAACGGACATCTACACCATAACAGAGCACTTCCAATAAAATTATTTTCTTTCATCCTTTCTATGTCCTTGTTGCCAATCAATTTTTTTGAGAAGAGATGAAGGTAATATTAGAAGGAAGCATTTTATGATTTTTTTTAAAAATCAGTTTATCATATGCCACACATTCCTATAGATAAAATCTATATTACAAAAACATCAGCCACTTTACTAGTAATTTTGGCAATTAAAAATTCTTAATCCCATGTCTCTCTTCCCTCAGTAATACAGTCCACCTTGTTTTTTGGAGAATACTAATTTGGTAAACTTTTTAGCTCAAGGATTACTTACTATAGGGACAAAGTCACAATTGATTTAAAACATATAAATCCGTTATCAGTATGACTAGATTTTTTAAATCTTTCATTTATAAAATCTATAGATTTATAGATCTACAAAGTAGAAAAGATGAGACTTGGGTTGAGAAATTAGAAACATAATCTGACAAGGTTATTAATATAAGGATTTTAGATAAAAGTTGTGATTTTTTCATACTTTAGCATTAAGAAAAATTCTTTTGTGATAGTTTGAAAACTATAAGGAAGTTGAAAGAGCTGGACTTATTTCAAACAAAAAAATGAATACTAAGTTTCAATAATGACTGGCTGCTTACATTGAATGAAAATTTGTTTTATCTAAAATGCAAATTGAATATATATTAGGCATATATAAAACACAATAAGCTAATATGTTATTAAAAAGAAAAAATATTTTAATCACCTTTAAGAAACTTTAGGAAAACATGATGACCACTAACTGAAGTAAAAATTGTTACATTAAGCAAATCAGCACTATGTAAAACAAAGGTATTTCCATGCTAGAAGAGGATTTAGTTTTAACCATTACCAAACCAATAAAGTACTAAAAAGAGATAGGATGTTTATGTGAATCACCTGTAAATAAAGCAAACTCAAACTAAGCATGAGAGATATAAGTTGCATTTACTACTCAATATAAAAAGCATTTGAACTTTTTTTTCAAGAATTACTAAAATAACGTATAGGCACATGCCAGAATTAGTCACAAAATCAAAGATTGGTAGATCTAGGAAGGGACTTCAAAGACCATATCGTCTAGCCCCGGATTCCCAGCAAACTTTGTGCAAGCCCTGAGCTTTTGTGGCTCGACAGAGTATGGCCGGCAGAGTTAAGAATGGTTTTTACATTTTTAAATACACTTGCATTTAAAACCGTAAAAAATTATTTTTAGTTCTAGGCTCATATAAAAAGGGAGGGCAGACAGCCATAGTTTACCAACCACCATCCAAAAGATGAGAAAACCAATATTTCAGAGAAGTTAAATGTATTGTCAAGTCTCCTGATATCAAGTTTAAAGCTCTTTCCATCTCAAGAGTAATTATTTTGTGAGAATTGTAAACCATTACTATTTGAAGGAATGTTAACTATTTTTATAAAATAACTTTTGACATATTTTCCTGAAGTTCCAACATAAAATTATTCTAAAAATTATCTAGCTTTAATGAAAAACATTGTATATTTTAAAATAATTTAATTCTGAAATTAAAGAAAATTATATATTCACATCAGAACACAAAAAGAGAACTGCATATGAAATTGTGATACTCCACTTAATGTCGGTTCTTTGAAATATTCTGGTATAAATGATTAGAAAAACACATTCCAATAATATTCTTAAAATGAAGCCAGAATTTATGAAGCACAAATAATTCAAAGGATACACATCTTAGAAAATATTTACTCCTATAGAATTCTGACCATATCTTAGCCAAGTATGTTATTGTTATTTCCTAATTTTTGGCTTTTTATGAAAAAAGTTTTTAAGTTTTTATAATACACATTTTCAAGTGCACAAGCTGATAATTCAACTTTTTATGGTAAATAAATATCTATACAGGAGTATAGTATATATAATTTAAAATCAGCAAATATCTATGACAGATGTTTTTAAAGCTTTTAAAAAGTATATGGAATAAATCTGCTCCTTTCTAGTACAAAATGTTTTACTTTATTTTGGGAGGGGAGAGGGAGAAAATACTAGCCAAAACAAGATTTAATACAGCACAATATTTCCATAGCCACCATCTAAAGAGGAAATGTCCTAAAAGTAACAGCACAAAATTACTTTTATTTCTTTTCCAGTAGGGTGGGAAAGACACTGAAAGTTCAGACTAAACAAATAAGTTTTTGATCTGTTTCACAAATAATGAGGTCTTCTGGGATCATTCTCGATGACACCAGTATAGTGAAGGTCAGTATCTATTTAGCATAAGTTGATCTATTAACATTTTTAGCCTCCTTTTGATCACACTAAGTTTAAGATATGGCAGTAGATTAATTGAAGATTCACGAATATAGTTATGTGACTAGTTATATAATTGCATATATTTTGCTGAGCCAAAATTTAAAACAGATCCCTACTGGTATCTATAAAATATAAAAGATTGGATATACATGTATATACACATAGCTATATCTGTATATGTTTTTATACATTTTCAGTTTCTAAAATCCTATCACGAACAAACTTTATTAAATATTTCCTTCTTTTCCTTTAGAATTGTATTTTGATATTTATATTTAATAATTATAAAAAGTGGCTTAAGATGAAAATTTTATGAAACAGCACTATAAATTCCTTCTAAAAAATGATTTAAAATTAATAAACTCTATTAGACATTGAAAAAATCACTATCTAATGAGAGTTGGGATATAGAAACTAATAAACTGTGTCAGGGACAATGAAAAGTACAAATGTAAAATCATAAAGAATAAGAGAAACAATGAGAAGCACTAACATGAAGCAGTAATGGCTTTTATGCTATAGTAATGACAAGTGAAACAGTTGAGCATAATACAAAGGAATATTACTTTACTTTATGTTCTGTGTGTGTGTATGTATACACACACATATATATATAAAGCACATAAACATATAAAACCAATAATGGAATAAATGACACAAAAGGTGCCTGTCTTATCCAATACTCCAACTAAACAAAAAGATAACCAAAGTCAAACACAAAATATGTAAACCAAACTAATTTTTCTGTAGCTATAAGATAATAATTGTTCACTGGAAGTACTGAATGAAGACATTAGGACATTTTCTATAAGAATGAGAAATATACTAAATAATAAAGGAAAGTTAGAGAGGGAAAAGTTACACAAATAAAATTGGCCAAATTAGATTTTATGAAAAGAGAATAATTTGTACATTATCATCTAGTCACATGTAGACTAGAGTAGAATTATAATAGTAATTAAAATTGCTATTAATAAGATGCATTTTTTAAGTTTTAAAGTTCATTTGGAATGTTAGTATAAAGATTATCATATAATTTTAGTTACTAAAATAAATCCATAAATCCATTATTGTGTATCATTTTTAAACTATAAGATGAATGCTAATTATAAGGAGTAGAAACAACCTGATTTGTTGGTAGAGAAAATGCTACCTTTTAAAAACTTTGCACAACATACCTCCTGTCAGGCTGGTGTTGCATGTGGCCAATGTCATCTGGGCAATCTTGTAACATGGGCTGAAGTTCTTCTTGAGGTGAAGGTGTAAGTGTGGCAGTAGACTGATGGCTATAGGATACTGCTGCTGGAGATGAAGCTGCTCCTCGTACGGGTGGAGTAGGGCCTCGTTCATCTTCTTCTTCTAGCTCATCTTGCTGTAAATACATCCTTGCTGGTGGCACTGGACATGGAATTTCCTGGTCATAGCTACAATATATTTAACATTACATAGGCATCTGTTATTAAACTTAAAGTATGTAAAAGTGAGCAGGCACTTGTATATGAAGCTGATATTACTGACCATTAAATGGCAGAACACTTGCTTTAAAATATTTTTCCCTTAGCATTCATTTAAGAGATATCTAGATTAGGGATATTATATGAGCTAAATTTTTCCAAACTAATTTGATCACAGAATAGCTCAGAGTTTGAAATATACTTATGAACTATATAAATGTTGCCAGTTATTAATAATAACTAGCTTCCATATATCTCTTTAAAATTTGTAAAGCACTTCACAAATGTTATTGCATTTGATCCTTACAACTCTTCTGTGAAGTCATTTCTATCAACAAGTCAATCTATTGTTAATGTCATTTTAGATATTAGTTAAACTGAAGCCAAAAGTTACTTAATTTGACCACGTCACATAGCTAAGTATCTGAGGCAGTTTATGAGCTTTGTCCTTCTTGACTCTATCCATTGACCACTTAGCTGGCTTTGGCTGTTTGGTTTGTTTTTTTTTTAAACAGTGACTAAAAATAATTAGAGACATAAAATATCATTTAGCTCTAATGTGATCTAGCTAGTCTATAAAAGTATCGGGCCTTTGTAAAACCAAATTCAAAAACATTTTAAAATGTAAATTTATGCAATAAAACTGAAAGACCAGCAAACATTGATGTTTATATGATGTCATTTGTAGAAACTGAAAAGACTGAGCTAAATTCCACTTAAATTACTAGGAAAACGGTAGTGCCACTATCAAGTACATATTTAACACACATGCACACACACACTCACATCAGCATTTACTATATATATTTACTCAACTGGTCATGTTCTTGGGAAAGTTTACATACTTTCAATGGTACCAATTGTACTACCACAGGAATGGGAATAAATACATGTTTAATTTGTTTAGTTCTGTATGTGTGGGTATTTTGAATTATGTATTTACATTTCTTGGCTATTAAAGAACATCCCAATTCTTGGACTAGAGTTGTAGATTCACCACCTTCTGACCACTCACTCAGAACAAACACTTGACCAGTTAGATGGGTCACATAAAACTTCTCAGCCCAAGTTTTTATTCCCAATAGGAAAGTCAGCTTAAATCATTTGAAAGTTCTTTACTTCAAAGTTTCACTTATTAGCTGTCTCTCTCAGTCTCTCCAAAGAGAAGTTCATACTAGAAAGGAGTGCAGGGATCTTTCCTTGCACCAGTGTGTTTTGCTAGTTTGAAGTCTGAGGTGTGAGGATTGATGAATTCCATTATTTCCCCCTTTCAAGTCTCAACTAAATTTGTCTTCCCAGCCTCTCAAATCTAGAGCCTTTTTTTAATTACTGCCAACTTATCCTGCATATAGTTTATTTGTACTATTTGTTTGCTTGTTATCTTCCCCATAAAACTGTGAGCTCCTTGAAAGCAGGGACTGCTTTTTGTCTCTTTCTGTATTAGTACAATAGTACAATGTCTGGCACAGTAAACAATTCATTGAAATAAAAAACATAAAGTATCCATCCAAATTCTGGAATCACTGAAAAGGAAGGATTATTTCTAACACATCAGAGATAAGATCTTTCCTATACAAAACAAACAAGTGGAAGCTATACCTGGTGCTGCCATACTATTACCTGAATTTGGATTCAGATTTGGAAGACTGCAAGATGCTGCTCCTATCCTTAGACCTCTTGCAGACTCAGTTAAAGTGTACTGAATATCTTTCAATAAATCTTTTTTAGATGTTTAAATTGGTTTCTTTTTACCTCTCTATTATGGATGTAATCACCAAATAAATTCTCATTTGGAAAGGCATTTACAGCCAAATGAAGGAAGTGAAATGGATAGGAAAGTGATCAGATTTCATACTCATTTTTAAACTTCTCCAATTCAGGAAACCTGACTTGCTCTAATAAGTGAACTGCCTCTTGACCTCCACTTCCAATTTCCTCTAATGCCTTGCATTAACAAGATATTTCAGTAAGGATTAACAGAAACTCTTATCACAGCCTATCACAATTTGATAAATACTATTAAATGATCTATTGAAAAATTAGACTCATGAATTTAACTACAGTAGCTTCTGCCTCTAAACAAATATACTACACAACTTGGGTCCACTAAAGAGAGTGTTGGTCTTGGAGCTGAAATACATCAATTCAATACTAGCTTCTGACAAATAATGGCTGTATGACCCTAGCAAAGTCACTTAATATTTTTAACACCTTTCAAAGTTCAAAGGCAACTCTCTAATACTCATTTGCAGAGAAGGTGTTGACATGCATTGGTGCAGGGAGTTTCCTCATCCTTTTATAATAGGTCTAGTCTTAGAATTTGGAAAATTGAAGGATCCTGCTCTATTCCTATCCCTCCTGAAGACTCAGCAGACTATACTGAATATTCTTTAATAATTTTTTGTACATGTAAGTTTTCTTCATACTTCCCTAGTGTGAATAAATTACTAAATAATTTTTGGAGAGGCACTGTTATGTGAAATTTCTTTATACAATTAAATCTAAGGTCCAGTCTTTATTTCTATTACCTATACAACAGCATATTTCAGTTTTCCAAAATATATGATTTCATCAGTATACATGTTCTTTCTTTCTATAGATGCAGATTCTTACAATACTATGCCAATTACCACAATATGGTCTATTGGGATAAAAATCAGTACAGAGTAGAGAACATTCTAAAGATATATGATATAAAGGGCCCTCACTTTAATGGACCATATATACCTTGTGTGATATTAAATCCTTAATCAAGTTCCCGATTTTTTTATGGCCTTTTGAATTTAAAGTGGAACATACATTATGTATCTGCTGTGTACAGACAACAGTGGCAGGGTAGGGAAAATGCAAGATTTAGATAAGAAAAGATTCTTTATTTTATGAAGCCCATTGTTAATAGGGGAATATGGCATTTGCAAATAGCCATAATAAAAATAAATGTTTAAGAGAGGATGGTATCCAAAATGGCTCTTCAAAAAGTCTTTATTCCTTATAAAGTGTAAATACTACTTTCATTACTTCAGGGTATTTGGGATTTTATCATTGTGAGCTCTCCCAAGGACATAGTTCACAATTCATCCACATCTGCTCTTTTTGTCTAAAGCTATCCTGTAAATACCTTGAAGGGGGTCCATTCAGTTGGGTGAATCTTTCTAGAGAAATCTAGTACCTCTTTCGGCTTGACTGGGGACTTTCCTCTAAATCTCTTGACATTCTTGACATCCCATCACAATTTTTGTGATAGTATCTTTTATACTATTTGTTCAAAGAAATTCTTCTTTGAAGTATATATAATAGTCACATCATGCCTACCAAGCACACTTCCAGTGCCTTTTGGGGGAATCAATTCTTTGGAACCTGGGGTTCACTAGCCAAACATTGTTTTATACATACATCATTCGAATTTTTTAAAAACACAGCTGTTAAGAAAAGGATCATTCAGAGGGGGCTGAACCTCAGGATAATTTAGAATACTGATACTTTATTACTATGTAAATGGTGATGTTTTTGTTGAAAGGGTCACATTTCAGAGTTCTTGGGTAATACCACCTCTTACAGAAACTTGCTCTACAAACATATTCAAGTTTCACATAAGGTTTCATATAAAATAATTTTCTATTTACTTACCTCTCATCTACAGAAAGACTGTAGTCTTCACTATTGCTGTGAGGAGGAGGATGTGCTGGGGGAGGAGGAAGTAGGTCTGCCCAGTTCATGCCTGTCTGTTTTGGTAACTTGGGTGTTCTGGCACCCTTCTTATGCCCTTGACTCCCTTAGTGTAAAAGAAAGAAAATTCTTACTTCTTATTTTAAGAATCACTCTGCAAACATGATACAAATTATTCTTCGCTAAATATAACCTCAACATTAATGGGTTTTTTTTAAAAACCAAGTAACCAGATGATTTCTCTCATTAATTCTAATGAGAAATTTCTATAACATCAGAAAACACATTTGTGTATTTAACTGTTAATAAATAGAAAAAATCCAATAAAACCATAAATGAATTTTGTAAATAATATCACCAAGACTGATCTTTGAAAAGCAATTAATTATATTATGGCCTAACATCTAAAACAAATGAGCTGTAGATATTTTCTAGATTACTCTTCTATTCTTTAATTGCTGGAATCTAAAATACAATATGATACAGATATGATCTATTAAATTTCCACTGTTGCATTAAGTAACTACATACATGTAATTTGTACTTGTCCATTGAAATGTTTTAGGCACAATGAAATTACTAGCTTTAGTTGGAATGGCAGGTGCAGATAAAAATAATTGCTATAAGATTTAATATCATGACCAACAAAAGAAAGAATAGTAATAAAGTATGGCAGAAATGTTTTCAGCTGTTCTCTCTACAAAATAATGGTTTATAGTAGAATGATGCTGCTTTAAAAATCTTAACAATTGGCTAAAAACTAGGTGTTGTTTCATGCTGACTTTGAAATTTAACATGTATAATCAAAAGTGGTCACATATTTTTGAATAAGATGTTTTTGAGTCATAATGTTCCTCAGTCTAAGAAAAAATAATATCTTCAGAAGGTTTATTTGTAATTAATAAATGCATATATTTTAATAGTCACATGAAACTGTAAATCAGTAATACAGTGTTTTTTGTTAAAGCTCCCACTTCATGCCTAAAATGCATATAAAATTTATCCCTTTAATTCTCAGAAATAAGTAAACAGGTCACTTAACAAATATCCACTCAATAAACCATTTGATTAATTCAATTTCCATAACAGAAAATAAATCTATTGCAGTAGAAGAAAAATAAACAAATCTTTGTATTTGCATTTGTTGTATAACCATAGCCTTGTCTGAGGGATAATTTTACCCTTTTATCTTGCCTTCCTTAGCATTTCCATTGCCCATATCTCTTCTTAGCCTCCTACCAAAATGGTTAAGTATTAATCAGTTTTCCTTGCTTGCTCACTTACTTGCTCTAATCCTCGTTCTTAGCATTTCATCAATCCCTTGGATTCATGATATCCTTAATTTCTGCTAGTCACATAGTTTCTTACCTACTACTATCATTAAGTGATATCTGAACTTTATATAATTTAGTTTGCAAAGTACTTTTTAAACTTGTTTAGAATTGAAAATAGTACCATCATAGTTATCATATAGCTTTAATGATCCTAATTTTATAGGTAAGGAAATAGAGGCTTAGAAAGATTAAATGATTCTCTATTCTCTATTAAATGGCACTCCTTTCCTCAAGAGTTACAAAATTAGAATCATAAAATTTTGGACCAAGAAGGAACCTTTGAGATTAGATAGCCTTTCAATCAGATACTTCCCTCATCTCCTATCCAACTAACCAAGAACAAAGTAGCAGAGTGAGTTTGTGTGACCACTTATAAAGCAGCAATTTGTCACCCTGGTAATGGAGGCAAATTCTGATCTTGTTTTGAGTAGAAAAAAATATTATATGAAGTATAGTGTATATATATATATATTCATATTGACTCGGGTAATAATTATTAATAGGTCTGTTTTCACTTTAATGTGAATCTTACTTGTTTTCATTGTTATAATAACAACACAATTATTATAATAGCATTCAAAAATCAGCATACTTTCTCCTGGAAGTTCTAGAGGTAACACAACAGGGAAATGTCTGAAATAAAACTTAGGGTGGAAGAAGCAAATTAAAATATGTCAGTTTAAATTTAGGAACTCTGCTTTCTAACTGGAAAACTATAACTAGTTAAAATATAAAAAGCATAAACAGAGCTGAGTATATATCTAACCCAGATCTTACTTGTTTTTCATTTTTTTTCCTAAGTAAATTCTACAGGGGTTAGGGCTATTCACTTGTTTTTATATCAATTTTTAAATTATATACTTAACCTACACAACTAACAAAAAACTTTACTAAACAAACATAAATATCATATGCAAACCCACAAACTCCACATTGTTTATAATTTGTTTAAAATATGGAAATTACAAATTTTCACTTATAAATAAACCTCTGCTTTTCAGTTCTCTTTAAATTTGATTTTCTTGGATTCTTTTTTCTCTTGATTTTGTGACTTTTAAAAAATGTAATTGTAATATGTATTATTCTTATTCACATTTCATCTCTTCTCATATTTCTCTTATTTTCTTCATATTTCTAATATATGTCCTTTCTAATAATATAAGACAATTGATGGATTCAAAATGTCACAATCTATTCAGTCATTTGTTATATTCAATGCAATTATGTCATTTCCAGTTGTTTTATCATTATAAAGAAAACTTTCATGAATATTTTCACAGATACAAAGCTTCTCACCCTTTCAATAATGCCATTAGGTCTTAATACTAGTAATGGGATCCCTGGGTCATGAGCATGAACAGCTTTAAAGATATTAATGTCTAATTTCAACTTGTGTTCTTAAAAAAATCTAAGCTGCTCTAATAATATAATATTAGGCCTGTTTCTTCATGTTTCTATCTGCATTTAATTTGATCAACTTAACTTGCCTAAATCTCAGTTAATATATATTACCAGGACCATAGTTAGCTAGACTGGTCCTTGGGTAGTAGACACAATCTGTTGTCAGGACCATACGCTACAAAACGAAGTTTTTCCAGCTGGATTATATCCATATCCAGTGGAACTTTTCACCTTGACTTTGAGTCTTTTATCCATACACACCCCTTCAAAATATCCAGGCAATGATGCCATTCCCAGGGGCCAAAGACGACACTTTGCCCATACAGGAATCAAACAATTTGACCTTTTGTATGGCTTATTATTGGTCTTTCATTACTTTTGTATGCTTCTTATAGATAGAATCTTCTGCTGAATTCTGGGTTTTTCCCAGGAATAGTGGAAAACTTCTTTTGTTCATTAAATATCCAATTTTTTCTTTTATAATTATGCTCATCTTTACTGGATATGTTATCCTTAATTGTAAACCCAGTTCTTTTGCTCTACAAAACGCTGTGTTCTGTGTCCTATATTTTTTTACTGTTCTGGATGCTACATCTTGGATTATCCTAACTCCACAATATTTAAATTACTTTTTTTCTTCTTGATTGCAGGATTTTCTTCTTAACTTAGAAACAGAACTTAGCAATAATGTTACTGTGAATGTTCATCTTTTGGTCCATTTGAAATCATGATCAGAGGATTCTTTCAATTTCTATTTTCCTTCTTATTTTTAGAATTTCTGGTCAATTTTCTTAGACAATTTCTTGGAGTATGATGTATAAACCCCTTTTTTGATTATAACTTTCTAGGAGTTTAACTATTCTTATATTTTCTTTCCTTGATCTATTTTCTAGGTCTGTTGTTTTGGGGATGTTTCATATTATCCTATTATTTCAAACTATTGATATTCCTTAATTATTTATTGTTGTCTTAGGACATTGTTAGCTTCCTCCTTTTCAATTCTAGTTCTTAGGACATTATTTTATTCCATGAGCATCTGGATCTCTTCAGTTGGTGTAATCTTTCAAAAATTTCTTAATTTTCTTACATTGCTCTTTTTCCCTCTAATTTTTCTTCCCCTCTTTACATTTGTCTTTTATGTCTTTCTTAAACTCTTCCAAAAGCTCTTTTTGAGCTTGTGGCCATTTGTTGTATTTCTTTGCAATTTTTAAAGTAGGAATTCTCTGAGTTTAAACCAATGTCTTCTTTGTCCCCATAATATTTGGGCTCTTTTGTCTTTGCTTGCTCATTTTTATTTATTAAATTTTAAGAGCCGGGCCAATAGATTCTCAATAGACTCTCAGGATTCCTATTGTATGCTACCTCAGGTTTCAGGAATTTTCATGTTTATTTTTTCAGTCCTATTTATGCCAGTTTTTATAGCACAGCCTGATGTAATATCCTGGGGTACCCTGCTCAAACTCCAGTCCATGATTTACTTCAGGTATTCCAACCATTGCCTATAGGTAATTCTGCCACTGCTACTACAAGAAGCCTATCCATCTCCCACTGGGAGTGACCATAACTGAAGAGACCCCAGTCCCTTAGTAACCACACTCAATGAAGTGCACACCTTTGCTACAGCCTGAAACAGAGCAGGTGTTCACTCTGCATTCTTTGGGCCTCCAAAGGTCCTCATTTGCTACCAGTGAGGTTCGAGTTACTACCCTCATAGCCCAGAGCCCTGAGACTCCATGGTGTCCACTCCTTCATTCTCTAGCTGTTGGCTTGAGGGTATATCAAGAGCAGAGAATACAACAGGCAGTTGTTCCAAGGGCCTTCTGCCTGAGAATTCCAGTGATATACTTGGGGATACAGGGCCTGGGACTCAGCAAACAAGGTGAGGCTGCCAATCCTGCCCCCAGAAGTTACCTTGTTGATTCCACTCTATTTCTGTTCCTGCCCCCAGGGCCTATAGTGCTAGAACAGAGGACAGGGAAATCAGCAACCTTCCTCCCTGGTTTTCCCATGCTGTTCAATTTCACTCTTGACTCTTCTGGTTTTGCCACTTTTACTTTGATTTTGTGGAAGTATTTTTGGTTATTGTGGGGGATATTGGGAAGGTGAGAAAGCTTCATGCCTTACTCTGTCATCTTCCTAGAAATGATCTTATATTCTTTTATATCTTTGTTTTCAATGAAATATTTTCCATGGCATTTATATATGGAGCTATATAATTACATTTTGGAAATAAAGAACTTCATTTACTATATTCTTATTTAGAGTGGAGGTTCTCTCTAAGACAGTTACTGAGGAAGATGATGTCTAATAGTTTCAATTCAAGAAAACTGATAAGTCTCATAGCTTTCTCAATTTATATAAGAATTAAAGGCAGTATAATATAGTGAAAAGTGATAAATTTGAAATTAGGCTTTGCATCATAGTTTTAGAATTTAAAAGTTTCAAATCAGTTAATCTCTGCCTTTTTTCCCCTCACCTACAGTAACACTTGTACTAATGAATTTAAAAGATTGTTTACAAATCTTTATGAATCTTAATGTATAATAAAATATTATTATTAACTAATTTTATTTGCTTCAGAATCTTATATGTAATATGGTATCTGTATTAGGGGGGCTAATGAGGAGGGGGATGTAGCTAGGAATCAGGGTGGTGTCTGTATAACAATCCCCTTCTCACTCTCAGCTAACCTCTAACACTGTTAGACTTTATGGGAATCCCCTTAGAAATAGGGGGACCCTAGGAGGGTATGCTACCCCTAGGGGGCTGAAGGAAAGGTCACCCCACAAGGTGGGGTTTGTAATGACCCAGTTCAATGTTGTTACGACCTGGGATTTACAGAAGCCTCCCCCCGGCTTTAAAGATGGAACACAATCTGACTTAGCTGCAGCACTCTCTCCTCTAACAGTCTCCCAAATGAACCTGAACACGATCTGATCTTTTCTAGTATTTATTGTAGGTAACAAGGTTAAGGGATAATTGTGGAGGATAGTGGGTGCAGCGTCTCCCCTCCACAAGCTCTTAACCTCCAAAGACCCCTTTCTTAGGTCCAAACTCCTCTTCCAACTGTCATTTGGTCTCTTGCCCCTCTTCCAAAATTCCATCCCCACTCCAAGAATTCCATCCCTTGCCTCCATTCTCAATAACATTTGCAAAATATTTACAGGAGAACCTTAATTTGGGGCTGGGTGGTAGAGTGATACTTACCAGATGTACTACTGCCTCGATCTGAACTGTTGTAGGAGCCTCCAGTATTTTGGTCATAAGATTGATTGTACGGAATAGTTGGTGGGATGGTATCATTCGTTCGATAATCTATAGATTTAATAACAAAGTCAAATAATGTTAATCTCTTCATGAGTTATTTTACATGGATTTTTGCTATTCCCTTTTAATAGAATTTAATAGAAATAATTAGAAATAATTTAATAGAAATTAAAATCTTTTGTTTCCTATTTCATTTTTTTATAATCAGACTTTTAGAATCTGAAACTTTTCAGATTCTTAAACACATAAAACTATAAAATGTTAATACAATAAAGAAATGCAAATATGTATATGTGCATGTATACACATATGAATTATTCTCAGTTCTAAATGTTTATGTCTCTTATCTATGAAGACTGTCCCTTGTATAACTATTTTCCTTTTTTATGGTATGTACACACCTAATATATAAGCATTAATTTCCTTTTAAAAAGATAAAATATATTAGACAAAATCAGTTCATTTAACGATAGGATTTGGGGATTATGTGCCTTTAAATAAAAAGTGCTTAATAAAATTTCAGTCTAAAAAATAAATTCATTAAGAATTAAAAATAATACTATGGCTTATAAAAACACTGAACATTTAAGGAACCCTAGATGATAAAAAACAGAAATAAAAAAGAATGAAAAACAATTATCAAACACAAAGGGGAAACAAAGCAAAATGCTTAATGTAATTGGTTTTGTATAGTATAGAGTGTAATAGTTTTGTCAGTCTGGTTGCATTCCAGTTTATTTTATAGTGCTTTACACCACATATTTTCAATAAACCAGCACTTTTACATATGAAAAGTGAACAATGCTTTCAGTGATTCTTTAAAAAAAATAAATAATAAAGCAATATAATTAGTTATCATGGCATTAGGTAGTTCTAATGACTTGATTTTGAAAATAGTAGTGTTTTCTTGGGTCTTAAAGAATAATATAAGACCTTTCTCATTTCAAGGCTGAAACAAAAGGCAAATAAATAAGAAAAAATAAAATGCTTATGTTTATAAAAAATCCTTGGTATATAAAATTGCTGATTTTTGTTCATCCTTTTCTGGAATTGATTCCCTTTTACTTGTACATAGTTATTAATGTTTGTCTCTTGTGAGCTCACTGAGCGCAGGAAATGTTTTTATCTTTCTTTGTATCTCCAGTGCTAAGTGCAGTGACTCAAATAGTATAACCTTTATTGCTTTCTGATTGATTTATAGGAATTTTCTTTTAGAGTACTTTGTTCCTGCTCAATATTATATTTTGAAGAAAGTAAATGTACTCAAAGTATCTAAAATAAAATTTGGATATCTTTGAACACATACTACAAAATGTCTGTGCCTTCTCAAAATATTTGAAAATTACAAATACTTCCTTTCCTAGGGATATAACTTTGCAAATTAGTTTACTAAACTAAGTAGCTAAAAGGATCAAATTCTTCTCTTCTAATTCACACATTGTATTATAGAAAGCTCCCCTACATGCTAAAAAGAATATTCCTTTGCTCTATGTTACCACAAAATTAAAAAAAATAAGATCTGAGTTGAGTGTCAGAGTATGTTGGTTTAAATCCTACTTCTGCCAGTGTAAGCTTGGGCAATCCAGTAACCTTTCTAAAATTCAATTTTCTCAACTGTAAAATTAAGGCATTTACTGAACTAACTAAAGTCACTTCTATCTCTAAATCTATGATAGTATGGTTAATTAAGACATAGATAAGCTATGTCAACAATAGACTTTCATTTTCTAGAACTTATATTTGGTCTAATGAATATATGAAATAGAAATGCAATTTTTGGAACCACTTCAGTTTAATTTTAAAAGCTTTCTTTAGTTTTATATCAAAATGTCATTAGTTTATATGATCATATAGAAGTAATTATTTTTCATCAATGAGTGAAAATAATGAGAAAGTCTATTTAAAACGTGAGGTATTTTTGACTGTTGTACATCTTCCTTATGAATAAAAGATGGACCTAACCAATTCCTCATTGACTATTTTAATTTCAAAGCCATGTGAAAATACTTTACTTCCAATTCAAGCTATAACTGCTTACTTGTTACAATAATTTTAATCTTCAGAGGTTGTTATGGTGCTAATTAACTCTCTGACACTTGACAACTGATAATTTTGAAACTCATGAAACAGTTTATTATTTAAATATCAGAAAGTCTACACTTGCTAGTTTCAATAAGTTGCAATCCAGAGTGGTCAAAAGGGTAAGCAGGTCAAATCAAAAGGGATGGATGGAGAAGCAAAACTCTTCACCTTTGTTTAATTTGTTTTGCTCCATAATGTTATATTGAATAGATGCCACTTCCTGCTTTTGCTGACTAGAGGGTTTCCAGTGTTTCTCATTGGAATCTCCATTGCCATTATTAATGTTGTTGCTGATGTTTGACTGGATGAGCTGAGTGGTGGCATAAGGAGTGGGCTGCCCTGATGCATTAACAAATCGGCCATCCTTCAGGTTTGGACTATTGAAGGTTTTCATTTCATTGATCTTGTTGCTCAGGTCCACGTCACCATACACGGTAGGCTCAGGCAGCATCAGATTTGTTTGTTTGTTATCCAGCTGGTTGTTGTAATTTGCTATACAATCAGCTAAACCACAGGGAAAGAAAAAGGAGAAGGTTATTCCCTTGGGTTATAGGTACATATTCTTAGGGGCACTACGTTTAAAAATGTCTCTGTGTACCCATTTCCATGAAACAGAAATGGACTTGTAATTGGAAAGTCTCTAAGTCAGTTATAAACTTATGATGTACCAGACACTTTGTCAAGCACAGGAGATACAAAGAAAAGCAAAAAATAGATTTCATATGTATTTTGAGGCCCAGGAAACAGGGTGAAGTTCGGTAAAGATCACTGAACTTCTATTATACATTAAAAAGTATATCCTATTAAAAACTGTCTCCTATTTATAATATTAATCATACTAATACCAATGCTGTCAGAATTATACAATAAAACTCTATGTTCTATTAAACTTGCATTGTTGGATACTCACAAGTAAATTATTAAGTCCGTCGGACAAAGGACATAAATTGAAAATGAATAAAAGCTCTTTAAATAGTGGAAACTAAAATAGTATTACAATCTATTGGGAAATGGCTGAACAAATTATGGTATATGAACGCAATGGAAACATTATCGTGCCATAAGAAATTACTTATTACAGAGTGAATTATAGAGTGAACTAAGCAGAACTAGAAATAAAATTTATACAATGACAAAATACAAGAAACAACTTTAAAAGACTTTAGAACTCTGACCAATGTAATGACAAAGCATTATTCCAGAGGACTGACAGTGTCAAATGAGACAGTTTTGGAAATGGCCAATGTGGAATTTGTTTTGCTTTACTATATAAATTTGTTATGAAGATTTTCTGGTTTTGTTGTTGTTGCTGCTCAGTGGGGCAGAGGAGGGGAAATAAATGTTTATTAGTGGGAAAAAAATTAAGGAAATTCATGGAAAATATTATTCTGCTAGACAGATTACATCATTGTAAATGAATGTCTAAAGAAAGACCAAAGAGACTTAACAGAATTTGACAAGTGAAGTAACAATTATAAAAGTCAGTAAGTGCAAATCTACATAAGTATATTTACAATTTTCTAGGTGAGACAGCTTTTTGCCATAGAAGTAAAAGTATGTCCACAAATAATAAGAAATTAGTCAGTTGCTTCTGGGGTTTGGTATCCAGAAAGTTATAGAGAATCTTCCAGAAATTTTCAAATTGAATGATTATTGCCCACTTCTGGTGATTCATGTATATACAGATAATAAGGCCAGAAGGAATTTGGGGAGTATTCCTAAAAGTCAAGAAGTTTTGAACAAAACACTGTTTTCATAACTTATGGCAAATGAGGACTAAGATATCAGAAGTCATTATTGCTGTCAATAGAGCACAAGGGTATTAGATGAGAAAGGATTAGATAAGAGAGAAGATGACTAAGAAAAAGGTAGAAGGAAATGTTTAACTCTAGCCAATGGCTTAAAAATAGCAATATGGCTCCTGATAAAAAATGAAGTATACTTACCAAGATGTGGTAAGAATTTATCCTACCTAAAGAATCTTAAAAATCTAATGTCAAAGGTATTAAACAAAAAGGGAAAGAGCAAAGAAAGTTATGTGTAGCATGTGTGCATGTGTGTTGATGTGAAAGAGAGAGAAAGAGAGGGAAATTAAGAGTAACTAGAATATCACATAGAGCTGCTAAGGTGAAAAAGGAATTTAGATGCCTGAAATTCACAAGAGATAAAATCATAGTAAAGAATTAGCAATAAAGCTCCTGTATTGCGATATCTATGAACACTGTTTAAAGCATGGGTAACAAGTAAAGTGAATTAGAGATTCTAAAGAACCAAATTTGACCTTATAGGTATAACTAAAAGTTTTGGTGGAATGAGACCCATACGTGAACCAACAAATGATTCTGGAATAGGGTATATTTTATTCAGAGAATAAAGAGAGGTAAAAGAAGAGCTAAAAAATAATTGTGTATTAAGAAGGTATGTGTATTTAGAAAATCCAGGAGCCAAGGAAAGGAAGGGTAATAAAATATGAAAAAAAATTTGGGTGAAAAAAAAGCAAAGTTAAAACTGATGCAATATTATCACTGAAGTCTATGCTTTCAGTGGGCTTATATCTACATTATATATTATATATATATACAATTTTATTTTATTTTTTACATTTCATATTACATTTTTAATGGTTGAATGCATTTATCATTTATTTATCATTTTTATTAATTGATTTAGAATATTTTCCCATGATTACATGATTCATGTTCTTTCCCTCCCCTCTTCCCTCAACCCTTCCACTGGGTTTTACATGCATCATTTTTCAAAACCAATTTCCATATTACAATGTTTACAATAGAGTGATCATTTAAAGTCAATATCTCCAATCATATACCCATCAAACCATGTGATCAATCATGTTTTTCTTCTGTGTTTCTGGTCCCACAGTTCTTTCTCTGGATGTGGATGGCATTCTTTCCCTCAGAACTGTCCTGGAAAATTGTATTACTGCTAGTAGAAAAGCCAATTATGTTTAATTGTGCCACAGTGTATCAGCTTCTGTGTTCACTGTTCTCCTGGTTCTGTTCCTTTTGCTCTGGATCAATTCCTGGAAGTCTTTCCAGTTCATATGGAATTCCTCCAGTTCATTATTCCTTTCAGCACAATAGTATTCCATCATTATCAGATACCACAGTTCTTTCAGCCATTCCCCAATCGATGGAGACCCCCCTGAATTTTCCAGTTTTTTTGCTACCACAAAGAGCATGGCTATGAATATTTTTGAACACATATTTTTTCTTATTATCTCTTTGTGGTACAAACCCAGCAGTGGTATGGCTGGATCAAAGGACAGGCAGTCTTTTAAAGCTGTTTGGGCATAATTCCAAATTGCCTTAGAGAATGGTTGAATCAATTCATAAATCCACCAGCATTGCTATTAGTGTCCCAATTTTGCCATATCCTCTCCAACATTTATTACTTCCCTTTGCTGTCATATTGATCCATCTACTAGGTGGGAGGTGGTACCTCAGAGTTGTTTTGATTTGCATTTCTCAATTCAGGAGGCATTCAGAACACTTTTTCATGTGATTATTGATAGTTTTGATTTCTTTATCACAAAACTGCCTATTTATGTCCCTTGCCCATTTATCAAATCAGGAATAGCTTTTTTTTTTTGTACAATTGATTTAGATTCTCAGAGATTTGAAAAATTAGACCTTTGTCAGAGGTTTTTGGTTATAAAGATTTTTTCCCCAATTTGTTGCTTCCCTTCCAATTTTGGTTGCATTGTTTTTGATTTTACAAAACCTTTTTAATTTAATATAATCAAAATTATTCATTTTACATTTTGTAATATTCTCTATCTCTTGCTTGGTCTTAAATTCTTTCCTTTCCCATAGATCTGACAGGTATACTATTCTATGTTCACCTAATTTAATTTTAATTTCTCTCTTTATATTTAAGTCATTTACCAATTCTGGATTTATCTTGGTATAGAGTGTGAGATATTGATATAAACCTAATCCCTCCCATACTGTTTTCCAATTTTCCCAGCAGTTTTTGTCAAATAGTGGGTGCTTGTCCCCAAAGCTGGGATCTTTGGGTTTATTGTACACCATCTTGCTGAGGTCTTTTACCCCAATTCCACTGGTCCTCCCTTCTGTCTCTTAGCCAGTACCATATTGTTTTGATGATCACTGATTTAGAAGTACAGTTTAAGATCTGGTACTGCTAGGTCACCATCCTTCACATTTATTTTGTTATTTCCCTTGATATTCTTGATCTTTTTGTTCTTCCAAATGAACTTTGTTATGATTTTTTTCTAATTCAATGAACAAGTTTCTTGGTATTCAATTTTAAACAGGAACACTTAGCTAATAAACCTCAGAGCATTAAATAGGAAAGAATGATAGCATGATGATGATGATGATGATGATGATGATGTTTCCATGTAATTTATATCTGAATTCCATTGAAAATAAAAAGAATGACATTCCTGTTAATAAAAAACTTTAGAATTTTCAAAGAGCTTTACAAATATAATTTCATTTGAACCTTACTATAATGATACAAAAGAAGTGCAGAAATTATTCACTCCATTTTACAGCTGAGGAAACTGAGAAACAGAAAAAGGACCTGCCAGGGCTAGAGTTACTGAGTGCCAATAGTTAGGTTTGAATCTTAGTCTTTCTGCCTGTAGCTCTATGATACTGACTCAAATTTAACACAGAAATATGTACTGATGGAGGACATCAACTATCCAGACATCTGCTAAAGATCTTTTTATACCCAAAGCAGAATAAGCAATTTCTTGACAATGTCTCAATAATTTTGATTGTTGAAAACTGGAACAATCAACAGGGAGAAATTCAATAATCAGTATGAGTCTTGCTAATAAAAGAGAAATGGTTGTCAAGATGAAAATAGTAAGAACCTTGAAGCTAAGTGATTAATATATTTTATTTTATTTTTTTAAACCCTTAACTTCTGTGTATTGGCTTATAGGTGGAAGAGTGCTAAGGGTGGGCAATGAGAGTCAAGTGACTTGCCCAGGGTCACACAGCTGGGAAGTGTCTGAGGCCAGACCTGAACCTAGGACCTCCCGTCTCTAGGCCTGGCTCTCAATCCACTGAGCTACCCAGCTGCCCCCTGATTAATATATTTTAGAATTTATAAGAAAGAGGGAAAAGAATCAAGGAATAATAATATAATATGCACTTTGATTTTAGGGGATCAGATTTCAAAAATTAAGATAAAGAAAAAATAAGATCTTAGCTTCCCTGCCTGGGAATATGGTGGTCTATTAGTCAAACCTCAAGGTCTTTTTGAGATACCTGTGACTTTTTAAAACTCTGACCATCAAAAAGCTATGTCAATGGACCAGGACCTAATCTAATATCAGGATTGGTTTCAATACATTTTAAGAAAAAAAGAACAATTCTAGACCACATTGTGTAGGACTCTGATAAATACTTCTCCTATCACATATTGAATTCTAAAGCATAATACGAGCCTATTTAAGAGAAGCATAGGGAGAACAAAGACCTGGTATATTCTGTTCTGATCAAACTATATATTTAAAGCATTGAATTCAGTCCTGTTCTGTGCTCCACATTTTACAAAGCATATCATTAGCTAGTAATGCCCAAAGTAATGCAACTAAAATGGTGAAGGACACGGAGACATTTTATATAGAGACTAGGTGAAAGTGCTAAGTATATTTAGGCTGAAGTAGACTTGAGGGGTCATGAAAATCATCTTCAAGTATTTAAAGGGCTATTGTGTTGAAGCAAAATTAAGACTGATTTTGTTTGGGCTCAAAGGTAAGGAATAGGAACAATGGGTGGCTTCTGTTGTATTTCAGAGGAAAAACAACCAAACTTCCTAATACTTAATCACTGAGAAGTGGAATGGACTGGTCAGGAGGTAGTAAACAGGTTTCCCTTCACTGAAGGTCTTCAAGTGTTGGCTAGATTACTCTGTTGTAGAAAAGATTCTTACTATGATATGTCAGAGAAAATGGCCTTTGAAATCCTTTCAAGCTTCTGTGATTCTCTGATTTTAATGTTAATCATTTCAGAAATTCATTTAACAGGTTCCTTGAAATATCAAAGTAGCAACAACAGTGAAAAGCTTTTATAAAAATGATTTATTAGGACAGCATAACATAGCTTCTAGTTCCACCTCTGATCCATACTGGCTCTGTGTCCCTGAGCAAGGTACCTAATCCCTTATTATCTCAGGAAACACTCTAAGACTATACACTACAAAAAAAATCTTTGCAGACTTGTATTTGTGGAGGCAGTTTCCTCACTGGAAACTCCTTAAACCAAATGAATTCACAAGTCCAATCAAATTAAATAAAAAATAAAAACAAATAAACAGATAGACCAGGTAAGGTCATGCAAAGATTGAAATAAAATTTAAAAAATGAAATATCTTTTTTTTTTTTTAACCCTTGTACTTCAGTGTGTTGTCTCATAGGTGGAAGATTGGTAAGGGTGGGCAATGGGGGTCAAGTGACTTGCCCAGGGTCACACAGCTGGGAAGTGGCTGAGGCCGGGTTTGAACGTAGGACCTCCTGTCTCTAGGCCTGACTCTCACTCCACTGAGCTACCCAGCAGACCTGAAATATCTTTTTTACTCCTCCCATGTTAACTCGTAATCTGATTATCATTTAAGTAATGTTTATGGGATTATATGCTCCATCACAACAGTAAAACTAGTAGGTGCTTAATAAAAATTTACTATGCTGAACACCACTAATAATAAACCAACTCTCAACTTTGATGTACAAATTTGGAACTATTTAAAGCCTCAGTTTTAAATGTTAAAGTAAAATCACATTCTATTCAGATCAAAATTATGTTGTAAACAGATTTTCATGACAGAGAAAAGAATTCAACATGAATTAAAATAATGTGTCTTGCTTCATCCGTTTGATATGTAGGTGTCACATCCAACAAATCATGTTTATCTCAGTATTTAATTTTAGGTTACAGTTCATTTTTGTGAGTCATTGAAGAGAGAAAAATGAAAGCTATATAAAGAAACATTTGGATATACTTTTCATATCATGTACATTCAATTACAAAACAAAAATGTTTTTGTATATTTTATTAAATCATGAGGAGGGGTGAGGGTATATTTTAATATTCTTAGTTTGGTAAATTAGGATTTCATGGACAAGTTTTATTAAAGACTTGATCTTACTACACAATAAGTTTACTACTCAACAAGTTCACTAAAAAATCTTATAAAATTCATAAATTCTATGAATGTTTTCAGGCCTGATTAAGTTTTACTTTAACTGTGCTATATGAATCAGACACAGCACTACAATTTCAGTATCACTTCAAACTTACTTTTATCTATTCAAGCATGTTGTGAGTTCTTCAAAAACAAGGAACCATGTCAAATATACTTCCTTGTATCTGCGTATCACTTACACAGTATACAAAGCAATTCCTTAGTTAATTCCTTTATTGACTAAGCAAAAGTTCAATTTGAAATTTATTTAACATAATAATCTTATTCTGCTTCTCCACTTAATTCTTAATCTAATGAGTTATTGTAGCATGGAAGTGCCTCTTATATGCAAAAGGAATATCATTGAAAGATTTTAAAAGGCCCTATACCACAGTGGGAAGAATGAGTAGAGATCTAATAAGAGACTTCATGTTTGTATATGAGAGGCTCATCACTAGAAGGCTGACCATGATGTGGTGGATATTTTCAACTGTAGCAACTCATGAAGGCCAACTACTAAGGTATTGAGATATCAAAATCTGGACTAATGGATTCAGGACCTAAAGTGATGAAATCATAGATTCTTGAAGAATTAAAATATGTTATCTGAGTCTGGATGAGAGGAATTGTGCTGGAATAGCCTCTTAAGCAGAAGAAAATAAGAGTTGGGGTGGTGTTATGTGTTATTAAATGACAATGTAGGGGCTTATGATCTTGATATTTCCTGATACAACAGGGAAGAGAGTAAATATTACATAAGAATCCAGATAAAAATGAGACTTTTGACCCTTTGTCTGGAAACCCCATCTCCACTCTCAACATTTATTGATAAGTCAGGTGCAAGTATATATATAAATCTTACTTTGTTGAAAGCCATTTTGGAACTAAGCCAGAATAGGTCAAAAAT
Organism: Gracilinanus agilis; assembly: GCF_016433145.1. Taxonomy (NCBI): domain Eukaryota; kingdom Metazoa; phylum Chordata; class Mammalia; order Didelphimorphia; family Didelphidae; genus Gracilinanus; species Gracilinanus agilis. Next base: position 429,005,194 of record NC_058132.1, read on the forward strand.
CTTGGAAATGTGTATGTCACAAAATAGAACTTAGCTATAAAAATACTTTATTTAAAACATTTCATACAACTATCATCTTGAACAACATAATATAGATTATTCAAGTTTCTCCTGATGGATTTCATCTTCTGCTATAATGAATAAAGGAGCAAAAGAAATAAAGAAGAAATTACAGAAACATTTTATTTTAACAGGTAAAATAGTAAAGGGGTGTGTGTGTGTGTGTGTGTTGGGAATGGGGGTAAAGCTTAGTACCTCCCAAAAAATAATTAAAGAATGAAGATTGTATTCTAACCTGGGCGGCTATAAGTTGTCAGGTTGCTATCGCTGTTTCCATTGCTTGCTGTACAACAGTTGATTGAGCAGTCATTGTGATTATTTCCAGTATTGGGCCAAGTGTCTGCTAGCCACGGCTGAGTGACAGGTTCATTGATATTGAGAAGTCCAGGCCTTTAAAGAAAATGCAAATGTTACAAGCATAAGCAAAAATATTTTTTTATATAACTGTCAAGTAGAACAGCAATATTAGACTTACAGATTATGGTTCATGCACTGGGCAGAAGTGTTCTATTAGAATACTTCTAGGGTACCTTCTAGTGTACCTTCCAGTTTTAAAATTCTATAATTCTATAAAAATAATATACAAAATTCTATAAATAACAGAACCATCAAATCTTAAGCGTTGGAGAGTCTACAGAGGTTGCCTTATTCAAATTTTTGTAGAAAGTGAGGTTCAGTTACAAAGGTAGTTGATGAAAAAACCCTGACGAGAACCTAAGGTTTCCTGATTTTCAGGAAAACAAACTTCCTAGGAAAAGGTTGTAAAATAAACACTAGAATACAAAACCATAGGCACAATAGTTGTCACAAGTATATCAATTCTGTTTTTTAGTAGCCTAACCTGTATTCCATGCACTTTGTTTTTTAGATACATTTAAATCAGTATTTTATTAAGGTGATTTCTTTCTAAATTTTATTAAGGAATGTCATTTTACTCAAGGCTAATGGATTCCTCATATTAAGTACATGTTTCCATTCAAAATAGTATATTATAGAATAGAATTGTGGTTTTCTGATTCTCTTTTTCAGTGCACTTGTCTGAAGATTTGTCAGAATTTTTTGATGACAGTCTACCAAAGGTCATACATCCCTTCATCAATATAGGGAAAAACATTAATTAAATATGGGAAAAAGCAGATGTCCATCCTAAGAAATATTACTTTTAACATTTTATTTTCATTAACAGAGGTTTGGGCTCAACAGTGCTAATGAATGAAATGGAGGCCAAAAATGGCATTCTTCATGTACTTTTTCAACATATTCCCCATCTGATAATTCAGTAAAAAGAGCTGATGACCTATAACTTTATAAAAAAATATAAAAATTATATAAAAATATAAAACATTTTTAAAAATTAAACATATAGATGCTATACTTTCTATCACAAACACTTTGTGTTTTGAATTTTCTTTGTTAATCTAAAATAATTGTTCATCAAATAATCTGTGAATAAGAATCTGACATCTTTCCCTCTATGAATTCTGCTCCATGTTTAGTCAATAAAAGAAATGTTACAGAAAACACGGTTATTTTAAAATAATTTCTTGCAAAATCCAATGCCTAGATTATATATCATGTATTTTTAATTGGGAAAAATGCTGAAATTCTCTAAAGATTTCTTCCTAAATGCATATGTACAAATAAAAATGGCATTTAAGTAAAGTATTGGAATTAAAAATAAGCCTCTTAGTATATACAAAGCAGCAATCAAAATAGTCCTATTCTGAAAACAACTGTGAAAATAGTTATTTACATATCCAAATGTAATGAATAATTTCTGTTTTTGTCAACCCAAACACCAATCTGCTTGCTAGATGTTGCAATGACCTAATACATCTAAAACAGTTAGAATTGGGTAATTGGGTAAAAAGATTTGAAGAATAAGATTCAGCTCAATATAGAAATGATCTCATTTTTAGCCAAACTTCAGTTGTCCATTGCTATTAATATTATTATTATTATTACAGAGCAAACTAGGCCTTACCATCTGACAGAAGCAGTCTGATCAATTTTAAAAATAAAATTAATACTTCAAAATAGAAATTTCATCATTATGTGTTTATGGGTGTATATGCACTCACACAAGATACTTAAGGTGTATGCATTTTAATAGAGGAATTCAAGATTTATCTTGTGGAGCTCCTCACATTTCACATTTCTCTTTACATCATTAGATGAGCTCTAATGCCTCTTTTAGCTGTAATTTTCTTTTTAAAATAAATTTTATTGATATATTTTATTTTCAAGTTATCTACAATCCAAATGCACCCTTCTACCTTCTTCCCTAACCCTGAGACGCCTACTTTATAAAATATGTAATAAAGAGTAGGAAAAAAACTTCACCAGTTCAGCAAAAATAACCAACATATCAAAATATCTAACAGTATAGTCAGTGTTTTATCCTCACAATTTCACATTCCTACAAAGATATGTTTTTTTAGGCATAGTGTGCTTTTGTCTTTTAGAGGTAGGTGGGAAAGCTATGATCCAATAAATGTTATTGGGAAAATGGGTTTGCCTTGCACAATGTAAGTGTTGCACATATGATTAATTGTCCTTTTCCTTTTTCTTCTTCCTCCTAAAAGATAGTATAGATAGCATAAAGGAGGAACAAAAGTCAGACATGCAGGTCAAATATAGATTAGTCAGATTCTGAATCAATTATAAAAATGAATAAGTAATCTAATAACAGCAAATGTTATATATTCTGTTCTTCATAGAGTTCAAAATTCAAGTGGTTAAGAAAACATCCAGAATATTTGTCTAACTTACAATAATTTTGAACTAATTCAAGATTTTTCTTTTTTAAAAAGGCAATGAGAAGTACAGGAAAGAGCTATCTATTTAGCAGAAAGGCCTAGGTACAGTTCTATGTCTAACATACACTGGCCATCTAACAATGGGCAAGGCTCTAATTCTTTCAGTGGTGTAGGCAATTCCAGGGTGTATATTGCTGTAAAGTTCCTAGTTTGCATCTCCTATAGCAATGAAATCACATATCTAAAGCGAAACCCAAAAAATAAAGATACAGACTTAAATGGATATCCTTCTTTTTCCATATCAGTTTCAAAGGCAATCATTTGTTTTGGGATTTTCAAAGTCCTCCACTTCATACCAGAAGGCTAAGGTCAAACAAGCTTTTATAAGCCTATGATAAGCTTTTATAAGCTTATGATAAAAGCAGAAGGATTTGACTAATCAATTGTGTATGTAAAATTTATATTTAAGCCTCAAAAAACAAATTCATATGGACAACAAAACAATGTCACAAAACTTCAACTTCAGAAGTGACTCAGATAGTCAGATATATATCTTTGGAACCTAAGCAAGAGCAACAGCTCATATCATCAGTACACTGATATACCGAAAATGACTACTGAGTAATAGTAGTAAATAAAAGGCAATTGTTTTGATAGAAGCTGGAGATGTGGGTGTTTGCTTTTTTTTCTTCTAAGTTTGGTGGCTTTTATTTCTATTTTAACAAGCTAGCATTTTTTAATGTTATTATAAATAAGGAGTTCTCTTCTTGCTCCATGTTTGCTTATCAAGAAGAGAAAAAGGAATATGCACACATGTACTCACACACATTTAGATATTAGGTATTTAATGTGTAAACATATTCTGTATATGTACATAATATAAATATGCATACTCATATACACTTATTGACCTATCTATCTTATCTATCTATCTATCTATATGTATATTATACACACTTACATTACAATCCTTACCTCAGGAAACATATATTCTAACTTAAGGAAGAAAATAGCTAGGAAGGGTCAGCTTTATGACCTTAATGTTAACCTTAGTTTCTATAAGGCTTTGCAGTTTGGTGAGGATATACAAGGTAAAAGAAGGAAAGGAATATGGATGTTTACCACCTATGTCTAAAATATATTTTAATATAGTTGATCAATACTTGATTAAGAGAAACTACTTAGGTTTTTATTTGTTCTGTTCCTACAGAAACATTATGCTTTTCAAACAACAATCCTACCCCCACCCCATACCTTTCTGATGCTTTATATTCTAGTTTGGCGGGCTGATTAAGAATATTTAAGGTAGGGGGCGGCAGCTGGGTACCTCAGTGGAGTGAGAGTCAGGCCTAGAGACAGGAGGTCCTAGGTTCAAACCCGGTCTCAGCCACTTTCCAGCTGTGTGACCCTGGGCAAGTCACTTGACCCCCATTGCCCACCCTTACCACTCTTCCACCTATGAGACAATACACCGAAGTTAAGGGTTAAAAAAAAAAAAAGAATATTTAAGGTAGGAGAGGAGTTGATGGGTATTTATAATTTACCTCCATTGTCCTATAAAGCAAACACATTTATTAGCTAGCTTCTATCACTGATAAAGTGAGGTTTTTTCCCCCCTTCCAACCATCAAATTTGTATTTTTAAAAAATACTTTGAATCATAGGATTTGAAAATTTGGAGAAGATTTTAAATAATTATTAAATTCTTCATTTTACAGAGGAAGAATTTTAACGTCAGAAAAGAAATCTAGAATCCAGGGCTATGGACATCTAGTTCAGACTTTCTCACATTATTTGGAAGACATGGAATTATTAAATTCCTTACGTTACACTTGGCTTATCTTAACTCCATTTGGGAAAAAGCACTTATTTTAAACTCTAAAATGTCTATTTACAGATATAAGTGTGGGTATATAATACAGAGAAATAAATAGAAGGATAAATCATGATAGGTGTTCTCTCTCTACTAGCAGAAATTGTCCTGCTCCAAATGTTCTTTTTTGTATATGCACTTTTTTAAAAATTAGATTACAAACATGAGATCTAGAACCTGTTTATACTTCTTCAGGATTTTAGAACTTCCTTCGCCAAAAGCAAAACAAAATTAAAAAAAGCAAACACCTACACACAGAGCAAATAATAGTTAACTGAGTACATGCTTGCCAATGGATTGATTATAGTTAACTAAAGGTCTTTAGTAAGATATAGAGTGGTAGCAAGACAGATAGATAAAAGCAGACAGATACACATTAATCCATTGCCTCCTAAAAGACAAGTTCTCTAGACCTGAAGCTCTTTTATGAATACTTAAATTTCTGACTATTCTAAAGGATACAAAAATGTGTCCAGCTTTAATTCCCCAAATAACAAATTGAGAACTAAAGAAAGGAAATTCTTAAAAAGAACCACTAACTATTTTACTCTATTGATATGAGATAAACATGGATAGCAGAGCAAAAAAACCTTTGTTATTCCCTTAGAGAAAAATCAGTGTTCAATGCCAAATATCCAAAACCATTTTCTGGATGCATTTTTATAAATGGCACAAATAGAAAATAGGTCTTACGTGGAAGCTTTTCTTTTGATTTTTTGCACATACTAAACTAGACCTGGTATAAACTTCTCTTGTCTTCTTAAAATTATCTCTTACCCAGGAAAAGTCAAAACCAGGTGGCTTGCACAGGTGTAGCCAAACCTAATTATAATTTGTGACCATACTGTGGCTATATTATCACCGATTAAACAATAATCCATGAAACACATATGTATTAGATTCAATTTCAGCTTTATCTAAATGTTTACAGAAAAAAGCTTTTTAATTAAATAAGGTATCCTGCTTTCTTCTTTTAGATTATTACTTATTGTAAGTGATGGCTTAAATGCATCTACAAAATCAGAACAGAACAACAAAAATTTACAAGCTGCTGTTGTGTTAAGAAGGTTATCTCAATGAATATTTCTTTCTTTTGTGGTATCTCTGAAACAACTATATTTCTTAATCTCAATAAATGACACAACTTAATTACTCTGATGCTTTTAATCATCTGTTAAATCAAGTCTCTTCTTTTTTTTGGTTAATGTGCTCCCTCTGGTGTTCATTTCGTAATAATACACTAGTTCCAATCATAACAGCAACTGGGTTGAAAGAGTTCAAATCAATTCTACAAAGGGAACCATGTATTTTATTGTGAAAAGATATGAATCAAGTTCTACAGTAAAAATAAACTTGCTAAATGGTACCAAAATTAAGAAAATATTGATTTCACATTTTCCTTTCTTACAATACATCATTCATCCTTAATAAACCTCAGTTCAATTGTGAGATTTATTTCTTGCTTCTTAAAAATCTAAAACAAACAATGTAATTACCTGCCTCCACTGCTCACTGCTTCTCCTCCTCTCTGATAAGTTACTAGAATGTTACAAAAGAAAGGAATAATTAATAATTGCATTAGATATTGCAAATGATGTGCATTTTTAGTACTTTCTAAAAGAGATGTTTTTTTTCCTACTCAGACATCTAATGATACCATTCTCAAGTAGGGAACAATTTTCTTGAGAAATTAATTTATTTTTAAGTTATGACAATGATTTTAGGAAATAACCATTTTTCTAAATGCGTCATCAAGATTAAAAATAGAACTCATTCATTTATCCATTATTCAGCAAAATACCATTAATTACATATCTCTACAATGCCTTCCCATTCATGCATTTTTCTTTTTATTATTTGTAATTTTAATAACAAATTTCTATATAAGTTTTCCAAAGTTATATAATCCAAATTGTCACCCCTTCCTTCTTCTCTCCTCCCTCCCAGAGCTGTCAATTCAATCTACGTTATACATGTATTATCACATAAACTTTACAATCTGTGATTTTATTTGGAAAAAAATAAATGAAAAAAATGCCAGTAGTAAAGATAACCATTAAAAAGGAGAAAAAACTACTATACAAATTATATGTGACTAGCTGACTTATAGATCCTACTACTGACTTAAGTAATTTAGGTTAATTACTTTTACACCTATTCATACCACCCAACACATTCTTATTATTTAAAAAATAGCTTTCTGAAGGCAAAAGTCAAATAGCTTTATGCTTTTGACCCTTGATTTATTTATTTATTTGTGTGTTTGTTTAAAAGTTGTTCATAGTGAGCTAAAAAGGGGTTAAAATGATAAGCTTCACTGCAAATTCTGATGGATTCAACAGCTGTGCACTTTCTTACTAGGAATGTGTTTTTAAAATCTGCCAAATTCTCGCCATTACAATTCCTAGCTAGGAATCTGCAAGGGAGAGATAACTGCTTCCAGTAATTACAGTAATAGGATTAAAACATAGGAGACAATACTACAGGTATTTTTTTTTTGTTAATGGTAATGTGAAAGAAGAGGGCTCTCTACCAAACAAACTGAATAGTCATGATTATCAGGATCTTGACCTAATAAAATGGAAGCTTTATTCTTTAAGTATGCTGTACATTACAATTAACTTCTTTTAAAAGGTTGATTCTATAGCAGAGAATGATAAGAAAGAGAACTGTATATGTAAAAAATTTACAAAAGTCATGTTGAAGAAAATAATGAAGTCAGAAAATAATCAACAGGATCATTAGCATGTTAAACTGTTCCTTGGGGTAGAAACAGTGTATCTCTAATAAAAATAGTGCAAACAAATAGTAAGATTCAATGTGAAGTCATGAATAAATAAATCTATTATATAGATGAAAAGCAGTGCCTAAGATTTCTATTCAAACACATGCATGTCTGCCACTATTAAATTTGTTTTTTCATTTTAGCACAGCTTCTGGGTTGGTTATATTAGAAAAGGTGAAATATAGTATAATACATGCCAAACTAACAAAGGACAGGGTGAGGGTAAGTACAAATATATACCTGTTGGTGTGAAGGTAAAAGACGGGACTGAAAAATCAAAACAAAATATAAACCAGTTATTAAGCTGAAGAGAGAAGGGGAACATATCACATTAGTATAAATCAAGCAGACAGTTGAACATAAAACAAATGTAAATAACTAAGCCAGTTGTTCTGTCACATTGATAGATGAATAAAATCAAATATGCAGTTAAAAAAGAAGACTGCCTCTAAATGTATCAATTTGAGGTAGCTAACATTGCAGTACACTCAGGAGAGGAATAGAGCTGGGTTAGCCTGGGTTAGACTCTTCATTTAGGTCATAGTCTTAGTGCAGACATGAATACTAAACTATTAATCATATTAAAACATTGGATGATAGATTCTTGAACAAGTATAAGATCTTGCTTGAACCTTATCTATAAATCAGTAAGTAAATGATCATTAAAAGGAAACTATTAAGGATTCAGAATAAAGCAATCATGGAACAAAAAGAATTATAAAATTTAACTTTCATTTTGATTAGCTTCAACAAGAAATGTCTAACATCTCACTATAGAAGTATGTAAATGCTACATTTCCAATTGTTTATTTTGACATTGCAGAAAAATCCTGGATGGACCAAAGTCTGGATGTTTTAAAACTGCAATTTCTACACTTTATTTTTAAAAGCTCTCTGAGAGTGCTCTCTGTCTGTCTGTCTGTGATTTTGTATACATGTAACCTCCTACACATGATAATCTAACAATGGAATACTAGTCCTCTGAAAACCTTTACTCTATCTCTAGTTATAAATCTTAATCTAATCAATAATGCCTGAAACAAAACTGCAGATCTTAAAAGAGGCAGCCTTTGCCTCCCTCATTCTTTCTATCATCTCACACTTCCCTCTGTATGTTACATGACACAAGAACAATTTCCATGTGATTTCATAGAAGGAGGAGACTGACTTATTTTTCCAAGCTCTTCAAATTAATTTAAAGTCTGATCTAGTTATAACAGTGATGAGATTAAGATTTAGTTATATATAATTTTGATACAGAGGAAATGAAATTCTGATTGCATATTTTATGTAAGAGCACTGCCAAGTGTATTTTCCATTTCATATAGTTCACGTTTCTATGAAATTTATTTTAGGATTAAGGCCTTTGGGATACAAATAGTATCATTGGGGGCCCACTCCAGGAAACACAAGCTACTTTATATCTATGTATATACTATATATAGAGGGGGGAAAAAACAAAAATATTGTTTACTCAATTCAATGCACTGACCTTCATTTTCTATCCCAGAAGTCAAGAGTTCTATTATGGCTTACCCACCCCACCCACTCCACAGTCAGGTTTTATCACACAGTAATTTAGCTACATTAAAAATTACAGAAGCATAGTAACAAGTCCATAAATGAATAAATAAAAAGGCACATATGAAACTATAGCTATTCAAACAAGAAGGGAGTGCCTCAACATTAATTTGCAATCACAAGGACATAGGAAAAATAAGAAAGGTCCTTGTCATTTCTTCTCTTAAGTCAATTGCTAACCTCCAGTTTGAGGAACATAAAAGAAAATTAAAAGAAGTCAAAACTAAATGAAACCTTCACAGCGAGTACACCAAAGGACAACCTAATTCTCAAAGCTTCCATTAATAAACTGTCTTTCTGCCCAATATGAGTGTCTATGTGCAAGTGTGGATACTGAAGTATTTTAACATGTCAAGCCAGAGGCGAAAAAGGTTGAAAAAATTGTTAATAATTTACAGATCAATAGGCTTTTTCACATTTATTTCTTCAAAATGCTTCACATCTTTTTTCTTGAAATTATGAACATGATTTTTCAGTGTAGAAACATGTTCCTTTTAAAAATATCAACATGTAGAAGAGGAATTTTTGAAGAAATGTACTGATGAAATATATAAATATATGAATGAAATAAATGAAGAAATATATTAAAATAGTTATTTCATTATTCTGTGCCATTAGGGCACAGAAATCAGAATCAAAACCTCATCAAATTACATTTGTAATTATGTTCTATGATTTCTGCTAAAACACTAGCTAGATGAAAGGACAACAATATAAGTTTAGTAGGTTTTACAGAAAGAATGCATAAGCATTGATCGGCATGCTTAAAGAATATTAGTAAGAAGAAAAGAGGATTTCAGAAGTTAAATTCAGTTTGCTTATATATCTTGAGATTCCAAGAGAATTGAAGATATTAAATATGTGCAACTACATAAAAAAGTCATATAATGGATGTGACACCTGATTATAAGATGTAAGGAAAGAGGCAGACTCACATTAATCAAATTCAAACTAGAGTAAAAAAAAACCCAAACTCTGCAAATTTCACAAGTACACCAATTTCAAAAATAGAGCAACCTTCTCATTTTCTTTTTATTCAAAAAGTTTTTATATGGTAATATATGTGTCTTAAATCTGAAAACAGATTGGGTATGAGCTATAGTCAATACTTTGCAATGAGTACAACAATTCACTTTAGGTTTGATTCCCTGGTGAGGCAACAGACTCTGTATTTAAAATGGTATGTTTGAAGATATATTTGATGCTGCTAATATGACAACCATCTAATGAAAGATTCAGAGCTCCCCCCCCCAGCTTTTCAGGTGGTGGATTAACTGACTCTTCATCCACTGAACAGAATTTCTCTTTGTGGAATGATAACTAATTCATTTAAAGGACGAAACTTATGAGTCAATCAAATTATTTGGCCTAGATACTTAAAGGTGTGTTTTCTTAATTTTTTACAGCTAAGACAAAGAAATTATCCCTTCCTATCCCCCCCAAAAGGGATAGGCATCTTTAATACAAATTAAACTTTTGAAAATCAATAATGGAAGCTCTAAATCATACAAAATATTTATTAGGAACAACAGTGACCTGTATAATTCAAAACTGAAATTTTGGTAAATCATGAGAAAGTTTTATTTCTAAGGAATGTCTATATGTTTTTAACAGCATTAAAATTTCCTGAGGACAGAGAGATACAAACAATTAATCCAAAGTACATGTATATTTGTGGAAAAGGTACTTGTGAAAAGCACTGGCACTGTTCATTTCATCCCAGGAGACTGCATATGATTCCAAAGAAACCCTTTCTAATAAAACTAATTCAAGCATAAATTCTGCTGACACTGTAAATTTGGGTACTGGAAACCCTGCCATCAGCAATATGTATATATTTAACTGAGAAGCTTTAATTAAGGGGGAAGAAAGATCTTAATTCCTTTTTTCTTCTCTGCCAGCAATAGCAATTTCTCAATCATTATTCCCTTATCTAGAAAAACAATAACTGATCCTAAAATAATCAAAGAACACAATTGTCCCTCTTGTTTCATACTCTTCAAAACTGTGAAAATTCAAAATTCAAGTTCTTTTTTTTATAATTTTGATTATAGGAAGGGTGGAATTTCCTCACTTCTATGTAAAGCCAAAGATGAATTATCTAAGTGACTGCTCTAGAAGTGATAAACTTCTACATGTTTTCTCATATTAGATTCATGAGTTATAAAAATACAGAAATAAAGAGTCAGCATAACCATATTTATTATATTTATTATATATCTCTCTTGTCAATGCAAATTATATAAAGATTATTTCCACATACATATCTATGATTACATTGCTACATAGGTGCACATATAGCTTATATTCAATTTAAATCATATACAATAAATATGTTTTAAATGGAATGTAAGGTAAATATAGCAAAATAATTTTAACTTTAAAATATTATAAATATAAAGGTTTATAATTATTTAAAATACCATAAGTACTACCTATAAAAATGCAACTTCAACCTTAGGTAAACATCAAGAATTTTAGAAAATTAAATGAGCTAAATACCTTTTCTTATACCAGCATAAGTACTAGTGAGTCCGTTTCTCTTCTTCCGGTGACGATACAACCATATGCTGAAGACCATAAGGATTATCCAACAAGCAGCTCCAATGCCTGCTATAAATGCTGGCTGCTTCACAACATCAGAAATCTGCTGAGCAAGACTGACTTGATCCTCTGGTGACACGGGATTCCCATAGGAGTCTGAAAATTCATCTTTTGATTAATTAGGTCTTTAAGACTCAACACGCAACTAATGTGACAGAAATTTTATGCAATGCATTGTGGTTGTCTGTTTTCAAATTTTAGAGCAGTGATAGCTAATCTTGCTCTTGTAATCTCCATTTGCCTCCTAAAATCATGGTATCTAGTGAAATAAAACAAAATTAATTTTAATTCAATTTGAGAAAAAAATGCTACTTGCAGTAAAAGGGTAGTAGAAAGTTTTAAAATGCCAAAAATAAGGGCTTAGGTAAAGTCCCCAAGAAAAATCCTTCTAAATAAATACAAACATGAAAGTCAAGAAAAAAACATTCTCAATAGGAACAGAGCTAAATTCAGTTAGTAGTAAAATGTTATTTCCTCAGACTTTTAAAAAGCACATTATACAAAACATGAGAGTAAAAAGCATCTTGAAATGACACTGTGCTTTCTTCATAAGGTAGATGCTAAAATTATGTTTTTAAAAGAAAGTTTCCCAAATCTTATAATTCACAGCATAAGGTTCTCTGTCCTAGTGTCTTGTTCAAAAGTATCCCGAAAAATCACGCATTATAAAATGGAACAAAGAAAAAATGAACTGACGTTACCACTGGATGGCTTGGAAAATATATTTTAAGAAGATAGGAAAGGCTGTGAGAAAGGGATAATAAAAATAAAAAATTATTTAAGTACATGTTTATACATATATTTCCCCTTTAGTTATCCATACTCAGAAAGCAAATTGAAGAAATAGTTGCTCAAAAATAAGAATAATTAATGTTTTATATTAACACATAAATATTAAAAGTCTTCAAGCATACTATATTTCATTTCTCATCTATGGAATTCATGTTTCATCAATACTTCCATTTTACAATGCACACAGTAAAGTATGTTGACAAAGATTTCTCAGTGACTCTAGGACAGCTGTTCTATGCTACCAACCAACATTCTACTTTGGCTCTAATAGACATTAATATTGAGGATTTTCAGTGGGCTGAAAATTTCCATTTCTGTGTTGTAGATTTACTGATTTTGACTTAGTCAAATAGCAGTTCTTCCCTGCAACATCTGGTTGAATGGAAAGTTGTGTTTTTGTATATTTCATTGAGACAGGTATATTTAGATAAGAAGCAGAGTGCTAAATTAACTGGCTTTAAAATTTTCTGTTAGAAGAACCTGATTCACAAAGGAAAAACTGGTTAATTTCCAAAAACATTCTCAAGAGTGCTAGTTGTTGAAACTATTTACATTTCAATAATATTGCTGATAATATGTCCATATTAACATGTTTTCTTTTTTCTTCTATTATATACAATTATCACATCCTGAAAAGTAAACTTGAAGGGCAGGAAGCTATATTCCATGAATGCATTTACTTTAGGAATAGCTTCTTTGATATGAATTATTTTCCCATTTCCTATTAATTTTTCAATTTTTTTTTGCTTGAAATGTATTACAGATTTCATTCTATGAAGGGGTCAAGGTTCTTTTCACATACAATCATCTGGATACTACAGTTTGTTGACTGAAAGTTTCATTTCATGTTCCATATCCTTTTATTTTCAGTAAGCCTAAAAGTACTTCATACTCTGAAAGTTCATGAAGCAGACCTATTCTTTTCTTCCTAATATACCCTTTGTATCTGCTAGGTTTATAGATTTCATGGCTATTTGTGCAAGGTTAAGTTGGGTTGCTTCAGATTTTATGGAGACAGCCGAGTGGAGTTCCATACAAGTGGCCAGATGGGCTTAGTAGTATAAAGTACAGTATGACTAATGAATTAAAACTGCCACTCTAGTTCTTATCCTTTGTTTCCCTGCAGCTGAGGCTGTATTATGATATGGAAAACTGGAATGCACTTATAATTTCAAAATAATCAAATATGACCTTTTAAATCTTTTTAAAGTTTAAATCTTAAATCAATTAAATTATAGGTAATTTTTCCCTAGATCATCCTACAAACACATAGAAATTAAATTTTATGCCCTATTAAAATATATAAACAGTTTAGAATTATGTAATAATGTAAGAATATTAAATTTTAGAACTATTGACATTTTATAAAGTAGTACTACATGCATATTTATAGCAATAAGATGAAATGTGTACAAAAAACACCATTAAAACACCAAAGAATCCCTATAAAAAGATTTATACATATATGTACAATGCATAAACATGCACATGCATGCACCTATGCATTTACCCCTATTTTGGCTATTTTTTTCTCATTACCTTTGTATTATACATTATTTTCACTCTTGCTGTGGCAACTTCCTCTTTTGGCAGAAAGAAAAATAAAATAAGTGGCAGGCAGAATGACATAGAGGACAGGGCATTAGACTTGTAGTCAGGAAGACCTAGTTCATATTCTGCCTCAGATTAATTGCATGTTTCACCAAATTATTCATATGAATTTTAAATGATATTGATTTGGGATAGATCTAAAATATTTCTTTGCTATGTGATTCTCCATAATTCTCTTAACCTCAGTCTTCTCATCAGTAAAATGAAGGGGTTGGATTGTTGGCCTCTAAAGCCAACTATATGAAATGATTACAAATAACTGAAAATGGCAGTGTGTGCTTTATTCTAGAAGGGAAATTCAAGATTTCCAAACTAGCTTTATGAATGAAAGTTGGACTGCAAAGCAGATGAAGAATCATTTAAAACAAATATAATCTAGGATTATCTACATAAAAGGCCATAAGTTGAATAACACTCAAGCAAACTAGTTCCAAATATATTTATTTTCTCAGTCTACTTGCTTAATGAATATAAAGAATGCTAAAGTTTAGAGTACAACAGAATGAGGAATTTGTTAAACCTACTTCATGAATCTATATCACAATCAATCAGTGGTGGGGCCTCGGAAGGCTGTCATTACACTCCCTATCCCTACACACACACACACACACACACACACACACACACACTACATTCTCCTAATTGCTTAGTAACTTAGGTGTATACAAAATAATTAAATAGAGAATTCTCTAAGTGAAAAGAAGGATCACTGAATAATTTACATCCAATTTAAGGGTTATCAATGGAAATTTCAGCTTTAAGAGATGTTTTTCAAATTATAAAGTGAATACTAATTTAAAAAACATTACTACACAGGTGAGCTCTTCTACATGTTATTTAAATGACTGAGGCTTAACTTTTTAAACATCTACATTTTAAAAAATCTAACTTTTTAAGTATTGGGGTGTAAAATGTTTTAAAACATATTACCTTATTTACCTTTGTAAACAGAATACTTTTCCTTTTGTACAAGACTTGTGATTCAATAGTCTAGAGAATGTCCAGTTGTAGTAACCAAAAAAATAGAGACTCAGAGTACATAGCTTAACATATGCTCTGTTGAGCAGGGTAGCTACCAGAGACTCATAGCTCATAACTTGGCTCATACCTTGACAGCATCATGCTCTACCTAACAGTACCACTACTCCCTTAATAGAATAGCTCTAACTCCTAAACCCGAACCCCAGACAGTAAGGTTTCCATGGTATCTGGAGGTATCAACACTCAATACTCCCATCAAGAAATGTTTTGTTATTATCAAGCTCCAGGACACCTGTACCTGTCTCCCAGCCCCTGAAACATATAAATTCCCTCCTCTGAATGCATCACTTGGGACTCTCTTGCTGAGTTCCCCCAGCGCACACTGGTAATAAAGCTTTCTCCTGCTTTGCTTGCATTGTCTCGTGTGCTCCTTTGGTGGCCACCCATTTGAACCCTAACACAGTGAAAAGAAAAACGCTCCTTTACCCATGCATATCTGAACTGGCACTATAAGTTACAGTCATGAAGAGCTGATTGAGATACTGAAAGGATTATGGATTTGTCCAGAGTCACCTGTCAGTATTTGTTATTTCCAAGTCTTCCTGTTACTCCAGGACTTCCAAGTATATGCTCCTTTTCTTATTACCTTGTATTTAACTACATTGCATCTATATGTGTGTGTGTTCATGTGTATGAACATGTTGCTCCCTCCTCTATATAACATAATCTCCTTAAGTTTTAATAAGGATGTTTTAATTTTTGTCTTTGTGTACTTAGCATCTAACACAGAGCTTGGAGTTGACTGATTGATTCTTGACTCATGACAAACTACCTAACCATTCCACCTCACTGACACTCTACAAAGAGAATATATAAAATACAGTGTAGCTATTTTTTTCTTTTAAAACTGCAATATTTATAAATGTTTCTTATTTTTTCTGAATTCTTGATATTGTTTTCCTGCCCTTTTAGATACTTGAAGTAATGCTTGAATGTTTCTGAAGCTGAATATCCACTAATAATAATATCACGTATTTCACTAAATTCATGCATATGTATTTTAAAAGCTATTACCCTTGGTATACATGTAAAATGAGGGAAGGTAAAAGAGGCAGTGTCTTAATGTGATTTGAAAGTAACTAGGAGATGTACCTACTCAAAAACATCTCCATGAGTAGCCTGTAATAGAATCTGAAAATCTAACCATCATCATAAATTTCTCTGGGTATTGTACCTCTTTTAGGCCCCTGTTTGCAAGAATGTAGAACATGTGAAATTAGAAATATATGATGGAGAAATTATTAATCAGAGAACAATTTCCTAAAGGAAAAGAGGAGGCAGGATATGTTATAAAAAAGGTTTTGGGGAGATGAGAAAGAAAGATCCAAGAAGTATCATGAAATCAATAGCTTTCATAAAGGACATTGAGGATAATAAGTCAGAAAGAACACTGGAAAAAATCTTATAAGTAAACAAAAAAATTATACTCTAGATGTAAGACATGTAAATTATTGAGAAACTGATTTCAGGTGCTTAATGAATGATATTCTCCAAAAGAAGTTTTAGTTTTTAAAAAATGTACAAAATCAAAGATTTACAAAACATATTTTTCATATCCCATTATTATCCTTTTATCATACTGAGTTATATTTCACTATATGTATAACATTAATCCTTAAGCTAAATTATGATCTTAATTCACTGCCTCAAAACTCTTCCCATTCCTCATTTCTCTCAGAACAAGAAGAGAGTCTTGGTTAGAATCCAAGCTCTGCCATTTATGATGTGTTTGTTACTTTAAGAGCAGGTCACAGTTTCTCTGAGGCTCAGATTCTTTTGTGCAAAATTGAGAGGGATGCAGTCAATGATCTCTAAGGTCCCCCCCACAAGGTCTAAATCTATTATTCTATAAGACCATTTTTTTTGGCTTGATCTCTCCCAATTCTACTGAAATGTGACCTATATGCCAAACAAATCAGAGAACTGTTTCCAGAGCATTCTCTGAAAGCTAGCATTTTTACCTTTCTAATGGTATTCTATTTCACTATAATGTCCTTTCCTTAGATTTCATCCAATGAAAATCAAGGTCCAACTCAAATGATACCTTAACAGTGAAATGTTTCCTGAAAACTTCACCTAAAACTAATCTGAACTTCCTAAAGCTCTTTGTAACTTTCTTAGGCCACAAATGAACATAATTCCTAATAGTTTCTCTTGAAACAAAGCTTTTTCTTGTTGGGGAAATTGTCCCTGAATCAACTGGCAATTTACATTCAGATCATTGATTTGTAAGAGCTCAGATGAGAATTAGTAAAAAGCGAGAAATAAATATTGAGGAAACATGACATGTCTGAAAACATTTATTAGAATTATTTCTATGTAATCTGGGAGAAAATAGAAAGAAAAAAAGAAAAGGGGGAAAAAGGGAAAACGTGGCATACATTTTTAAAAATTCAATCATGAATTACTTAAAAACAAATAATTGACACAAATGGAATAGAAAAATAATTACAATAAAAGCAACTATAATAATTTTGTATACATATTTTAACTTAAACAAATTGCCACAAGAGGACCACAAAGGCTCAAGAAAATGTGTTAGCAAATACTAAGGTTAATTGTAAGAGAAAGACAAGTAGCAAAGACAACACTGGTTTAGAATATAAAATGAATTCTAAATCTTACAAACGATAATGAATGATTACAAGCAGTATTGCTTCATAAAGCAGAAAAAACCAACAGAGGGTTGAAACTTGTTCAAAGAAAACATGGCAATATAATTAAAGGGCATTTAAGGATAGGAACAGAAGAGGGCAACAAACAGAAGAAAAATGGAAATGATTTGTTATTATTAATTTTAAAACTTTTCTCTAACCAGACAGTGTAATCATCAAAATTTGGCCATGACGCCATATTCCCATATTGGGAGATAGAAATGGGACAAAAGAGAAGTAACATGAGAAAAGTAGCTAGAGTAGACCAAGGCCAAGGAAGATGCAACACAATTATGAGAGAGTAGAGGATTTATATATGAGGTATCTGAGGGATAGATGACTTTATTAATATCAAAAAAAGCGACTGAGAGAACAACAATAATTACTGCAGATGCTCCCTTTCCCACTTAAACAAAATCTTTATGAGTTTAATATAGAGAAAAAATAGGCATAGTCATAAGAATATTAATAGGGAATAGCAGGCTATTTTTCTCCGACAATGAGCTACATCTTTACCATTTCACAATTCAATTAAAGATGCATTATATTTATTAAGAAAACCTACTGGGCTTATTATTTGTTAGAATTGGTTCTTGTGCTGTCTAACATTTTTAACAATGAATCAGAAAATGGTATAGATGGTATGGTCATCAAATTTTCAGGTGATACAAAATTAATAGAAATATGTAGCCCACTATATGAGAAATCAGAATACAAAAGGATCTTGATTGCCTAGAATCCTGAGCTGAATCTAATACAATGAAATTTAATAGGAATAAATAGAAAGTCTTATACCTGGATACAAACAAACATATAAACACAAACTTCAAAAGTAGAAGCTGGAGGAAGATTAGTTAGATAGCAGTTGTTCTAAAAGCCATCTTGGCCTATGTTAGAACTATGATGTTGCAGAGGAAAAAAAAAATTTAAATCCAATCTTAGGCTTCTTCAAGAAGAGTACAAATTCCAGGAACAGAAAAGTAACTTCATTTTATGCTGTCCTTATCAGGTCTTATTTGGAGTAATGTATAACGTTCTGAGTACCGTGGTTTAATGAAGATTTTAATAAATTGGAGAATATCCAGGGAGCAACTGGAATAGTGAAGGACCTTGAGTCAATGTCACATGTGAACTGCTTGAAGAAGCTAGATTTTTTTAGCCAGGACAAGAGAAGACTCAGGGGATCTCATAATGCTTAAGGAACACTATATGAAGGAGGAATTAAACTTTTTCAACCTGTTTAATCAAAAGGAAAGAATGAGAAACAAGAGAATGGATGCTGCAAAGGAAATACTTCCAAACAATTAATGCTATCAAAAAATGGAATAAAATGCTTCATGAGATAGGATCCTTTCCCTAGAGGCCTTTAAACACAGGCTATACAATCACTTTTAGGTATGTTATACTGGAGAATAATTTTGTCAACTGATCAGACTAAATGGCCACTGAGGTCAATTCTAACCCTCAAACTTTGGGACTCGGTGATTGTTGGAAGGAATTTCCAAATTAATGAGATCAGAGATATAACTGAGTGTTTGAAGGGAAGAGATATTAAACTTTTCAGAAATATTCACTTTTGGGGGCAGAGTCAAGATGGTGGAGAAGGTATATATAGATCCTCATCTGATCTCTACAAAATTACCCCTCCAAAAAATATGATATAATGCTTTAGAACGAATACGATAGTAGCAGAACCCATAAAAAGACAAAGAAGAGCAACACAAGGAAAATGGTGCTCTGGGGTGGAGTTGGAGTTGGAGTGCTGCCAAGGCAGGCCCCACCACAGCAATAGGACCTTGGGCCAGCTGAAGCAGCAGTAAAGTTTTCTGTAGCTCTCAGCCACAGACATTATGAGGGGATTCAGCAATTGCTCAAAAGGAGATTATTGGGAAATTATATATCCCTTACTGGTTCTGGGTGGAAGACTCATTACTCATACACAGGCCAAGGTTGCAGTCTGGGAGTATTTGCAAACACCAGGACTTGTAGCCAGAGGGGATCAGGGGACCCTGGTCACAGTTCCAAGGGGGAGAAGAGCGCTTTTCTTATTTACCAGGGCACAGGCCAACAGAGTATTAAACACACCTGTGTTTATATCATACCACCTTGGAAGAACAGAAAGTAGTAGATCCCCACAGCTAGCTCCAAAGGTAGCTGTGCAAAGAACCTGAAGCTTGGAACAATGCTCCCCCTCTACCACAGGTACAACTTTAATAGTTTGTTTTTTAATTAAGAAAAAAAAAAGGAAAAGGCTGGAAAATGAGCAAACAGAAGAAAAAGAAACTCAGCATAGAAAGTTATTTTGGTGTCAGAAAAGACCAAAACACAAATTCAAAAGGTAACAAAATCAATACTGATACATCCAAAGCCTCCAGAAGAAAATAGGTATTGCTCTTAAGGCCAAAGAGAGTTAATGGAAAAGCTCAGAAAGGATTTTTAAAATCAAATAAAAAGGTAGAAGAAAAACTGGGAAAAGACATGGGAGTAATAAAGGAAAATCATGAAAAATGAGTCAATAGCTTGGTAAAGGAGGCACCAAAAATACTGAAGAAATTAATACCTTAAAAAACAGAAAAGACCAACTGATAAAAGGACAAAAATACAATGAAAAGAAGTATTCCTAAAATAGCATAACTGGCCAAATGGAAAAAGATTTACAAAAATACAATGAAGAGAATTTGAAAGACAGAATTGGCCCTATAGAAAAAGAGGTACAAGGGAGGAAAAGAACTTTTTTACAAAGTAGAATTGGCCAAATGGAAAAGGAGGTACATAAGATCACTTAAGAAAACCATGCCTTAAAAATTAGAATTGGAGAAATAGAAGCTAATGACTCCACAAACATAAAGAAACAATCAAGGAGCAGCTGGGTAGCCCAGTGGATTGAGAGTCAGGCCTAGAGATGGGAGATCCTAGGTTCCAATCCAGCCTCAGACACTTCCCAGCTGTGTGACCCTGGGCAAGTCACTTGACCCCCATTGCCCACCCTTACCACTCTTCCACCTAGGAGCCAATACACAGAAGTTAAGGGTTTAAAAAAAAAGAAAGAAACAATCAAACAAAATCTTAAAAAATGAAAAAACAGAAGAAAATGTGAAATATCTCATTAGAAAAACAACTGAACTGGAAAATAAATCTAGGAAACATAATCTAAGAATTATTGGACTACTTGAAAGCTATGATCAAAAAAAGATGTTAGTTATTATAGTGTAAGAAATTATCAAAGGAAACTGTCCTGATATTCTAGAACCAGAAGGCAAAAAAGAAATAGAAATAATCCATTGATCACCTCCTGAAAGAGATCCCAAAAGGACAACTCCCAGAAATGTTACCAAAATTCTAGAACTTCCAGATCAAGGAGAAAACATTACAAACATCCCCCCAAAAAAATAAATTCAAATATCACAGAACCATAAGCATAACAACACAAGATTTAGAAGCTTCTACATTAAAGGACCAGAGGGCATGGAATATGATATTCCAGAAGGCAAAGGAGGTAGGACTTCAACCAAGAATCACTTACCCAGAAAAACTGATCATAATCCTTCAGGGAAAAAATGGGTATTCAATAAAATAGAGGACTTTCAAACATTCCCGATGAGAAGACCAGCACTGAAAGGAAAATCTGACTCTCAAATACAAGATTCAAGAAAAAAAAGGAAACAGGAAAGAGAAATCAAAAGACATTCAATAATATTAAACAGTGTACATCCCTACATGGGGAAATGATTGTTGTAACTCCAAAAACAGTGTCATTATTAGGTCAGTTAGAAGAAGTACATTCATAGACAGAGAGCAAGGTTGTGAGTTGAAGATGACAGGATTAATTAAGGCACAAGAAAGAGGAATGAATTGGGAGGGACAGAAAGAGAAAAATAAAATGGGCTAAATTATTGCAAATAAAAGAGGCTTAAAAAACTTTTACAGTGCAGGGAAAGATGGGAGAGGTGGGAAGGGGAATGGTTAAATTAGGGAAGAACATACATGATCATTGGATATAGAGAAAACTATCTTACTTAAAGGAAAATAGGAGGGAAGGAGATAAGAGAAAGGGGATGGAGCTAATAGAAAAGAAGCCAAATTGGGGGAGGTCAGAACCTAATAAGAAAAGAATTTATTTAGAAAAGAATCACAAAAGCAGAAGTCTATATGAATTCTTACTTTAGCTCCAGGTGAA
Source organism: Gracilinanus agilis (assembly GCF_016433145.1). Lineage (NCBI taxonomy): Eukaryota > Metazoa > Chordata > Mammalia > Didelphimorphia > Didelphidae > Gracilinanus > Gracilinanus agilis. Next base: position 429,027,130 of record NC_058132.1, read on the forward strand.
TGCTTAAGGGGGTATGAAAAATTTTATTTAATTTGTTGTAGGCTAGAAGTAGAGGTATGCCAAAAATAATTCCACTGAATATTTTCTGATTTAATAATTTCTACTGAAACTGCTGAAAGGAAACATGTCCTTTATCCAATGGTCTCGTTAAATTTAGAAAAATACATTATCTATAACTAAATTTAGATATACTTTCTTTTTTTAAAAAAAAACCTTACCTTCCAATTTAGAATCAATATTGTGTTTATTGGTTTTAAGGCAAAAGAGTGGTAAGGGCTAGGTAATGGAGGTCAAGCGACTTGCCCAGGGTTGCACAGCTAGGAAGTGTCTGAGACCAAATTTGAACCCAGGACCTCCCAACTCTGGGCCTGGCTCTCAATCCACTAGCAAGGCCTAAGTCCATTCAGCAAAGCTGTGGAGGAAGCAGACCCTCAGAAACACTGAGGTCATAATTCAGCTAAATGAGACATGTGGTCTATGCCTCATCTGAGGCTTCAAACACCTCCCCACTATATCTTGCTGTAACTAGATGTTCTTACAAAATCCTACTGAAGCAAGCATTCTCTGGAAATCTGGGTTAGATGGTTACATAATGACATGCTGATTTATCAGCCTATAGAAAACTCTGTATAGATTCAATGAGGTAAACCAAATCCATTGTGTTGCAATGTAAATCATTACTTTGTCATTGTGTATGTAAAAGTCTCTATAAAACAGAATCCATAATCAATAAACCTTGCCTTGAAAGTCACTGGCTTTCTTGGTCCTCCCAATCCCTGGCTTTGTTCTTTCTTATTTTCCTCTATTTCCTTTACCCTGCCCTGAGGACCCCATGAATAATTTGGCAAGGAGGACTTGTCACAATATGTATTTGCATAGTGCTTAACTGGAAAATTCAACACAATTTCAGCTTTGAGAATGGTGAAATATATAAAACTGATAATTTATATCATGATAATAACATTGGCCTACATTAAAGCCCTAAAAATACTGTTAGTTGTGTTTCTTTTTTATAGGAAAGCAGTACAGTAGGAAATCTCTCATTCTTGACACATTAGTCCCACAATTCCCTACTTTCAAAAATAATATTTGTGTGATTTTGAAATTTTTCTAATTATATTAGTCTAAGTAAATAAGTTACAAATACTATTACTATAAAAACCATGTAATACCAACAACATGTTTAGGACCAATGTCGAAGAATAATGACAGAAAATGTGGAATATCTTTTGTTTGACTATGAATGTTTCAAAGATTATGTTTTTTATTTTCATTTTTTTTCCAAATGGGGAGAGAAAAAAAAGTCATCATTAACAAGATTTAATTTAAAATAATTACTATGTCCTTTGTTTTCTACTTTAGCTAAAAATGTATTGTGGTTTCGTGAAATTAAAGAGAAGGCCAAAGATGATAAAAATGAATTTGCAAACATTTTTAACAATTGAGGCTTACCTAACTGAATGAATTGTGGCTCACTTTTCACACCAGATCCTGCCCCTGTACTGGCTGCTACTTCCACACTGTATCGAACACCAGGAACTAGAGATGGAATGATTACAGAAAAGGTAGAACCATCCACTGTCTTGTTTATGTGGTATCGACTTTCATTGCCCAGACACCAAACCTGTAGGGAAATGAGAAATATAGAGTAGTAAGTTTTCTGAATCTGTGCAGAGGTTAGCAAAATAGAAAATTCTCAAAAGGATATAGCCCCCAGTGTTCTTACCATGAATAAAGCAAGATTTCCATGAATCCGACATTCCAAAGAAAAATTATCCCTAAAAAAAAACTAATTTAACTAGCCCCAATCTCTTATCTAAGTGTCCCATATTGTTAAACAGGATAAACATGACAACAATTCTTATTTTTAGTTTAAAAGATTCAAGGGGCAGCTACATGGCTCAGTGGATAAAGGGCCCGTCCTAGAGATAGAAGGTATTGTGTCAGGGACTGAGGACTCAAGGTCTGAAAAGGCAAAGGTCTGTTGACCCCTGATATCAGGTGAGGTCCAGGGTCTGACTAAGATCTGAGATCCCTCAGTTTCCCTATTTCCCATCAACAAAGTAGTTGATTCCCTTAGTTTCCACATTTCTCGAAGAGTTGCTGATAGAGGCAATAATCTTTCCCAGGCTCCCTTTCCCAGACCTTTTTTCCCCAGACAGAAAAACATGTTTTATCAGTACCTGCTTCTCCCCTTTCTCAGTTACTGTTATTGTCCCTGATATCCCTACCTTCAGTTCCTTGCTCAAGGCTCTTTCAAGGCTACCTTTGTTATGAGAAAGTTTCTTGAATTTCCATGAGAAAATTTCCTTGTGGTTTTTGTCTTTATAAGCTTGTATTCATTCAATAAAGTACACTTGGTTGCCATCAGCAACAGAGGCCCTTCCAACCCCTAACTTTGACTTGACTCTTTTTTCCCCAGTCCTTACCTGAGGACTCTTGGGTCCCATTCTGCCCCAGCTTCAGGACTTTTACACACTGTGGGTTTCAAATCTGGCCTGAGACAATTCTTAGCTGTGTGACCCAAGGCAGGTCACCAAATCCTTTATCATTCCTTTTGCATTGGAAACAATATTAATATTCATTCTGAGGTTTAAAAGAAATGATTCATAACAAATCAACTAATGAAACCTTTATTAAATGCCTATTATGTACCAGACACTGTGCTAAACATTGTTAAGCAAAAAGGAGTAGGAAGGCTTTTTTCTTAAAGATCTTTGATTTTTCTGATGAATTTGTGACTAAAAAGCAAATACTTTTTGCCAAAATTTCTTCAAAGATCCAGTTTCAAAGATGAAAATGAGTCAATTTAATGAAAGGAAGGAAGGAAGGAAGGAAGGAAGGAAGGAAGGAAGGAAGGAAGGAAGGAAGGAAGGAAGGAAAGAAGGAAGGAAGGAAGGAAGGAAGGAAAGAAGGAAAGAAG
>NC_058132.1:429030430-429093643 GCF_016433145.1 Gracilinanus agilis
AAGGAAAGAAGGAAGGAAGGAAGGAAGGGAAAGAATGAAAGAAAGAAAGGAAGAAAGAAAGGAAGGAAGAAAGAAAGAAGGGAAAGGAAAAAGGGAAAGGAAAAAGGGAAGGGGAAAGGGATGGCAAGGGCAAGGGCAGGGCAGGGCAGGGAAGGGAAGGGCAGGGAAGGGAAGGAAAGGGAAGGAGCATTAACTGGATGCTTAATAGGTACTATGTCAGGCAACAAGCACTAGGAAATTAATTAGTGGCTAGAGTATTAATTGTAAGGGACCATCATTGCTTTCATTAAGATGCTTATGGGGTGGAGTCAAGATGGTGGCTTAGAAGTCAAATCCTCTATGAAAATCCTTCCACACCAATCAAAACATTCAAGGGGGGCAGAAAACCAATATAATGACAGGAAGTGGGGGATACTACTGCTTAATTCAACTTAAAAGGTATGCAAAGAAGGTTGAATTTTCTGGTTTAAGAAAAAGAAAAAAGGAAGGTCCCAGGAGCCCTCCCCCACCTACTGTGCTGAGACTCCAGCAGTTGCTAGAATCTCACCATAAAAGCTACAGTCCAGAGGTAGTGTCTTGCTACCACAGCTACTCCAGGCTCAGGATCCTGACCACAGTTGGCAGCTGGAGGAGAGGGGCAGGGAGGAGGGCAGTTATCTCCGGCTTCTGACTCTAGAAGCTTTGGCCTCAGGGTACATTTAGCTATGCAGATCAGCTCAAATGCTTAATCCAGTCTATCAATAGTGCAGAAAAGAAACCTCCTGAGGGCAGAAAAACTCAATCTCCAACACCCCTTCCCCATCAACACTGAGGCCCACAGTAAGAATAGGTCTGGGTGGGGTTCCAGGGTGAATGCTTAAACCATAACAGACAGCACAGGAAGCTCAGGGCTCTCTGACTGGGGAGCTTGCAGGGAGGTGGCTGGCAGAAAGGAAGAGAGGAGGATGTGGGCAACTACCTTCAGCCTCCACACCTTCACTTTCACCTTCAGCTTCTGTTGGCAGCTGGAGAAGATCTGACCTTAAGGCACATTAATACAACAGATCAGGTCCATCAGCCTAATCCAGTTAATCAGCAGAGCAGAGAAGAAGCCCCTTCAGGGCAGAAAAGCACAAACAAAAAATAGAGAAACAAGAATACAGTCAATAAGGACAGGGGAAAAAAGAAAAAATATATGAGTAAAAAATAGAAAAAGAAAAAAGAAATTACAATAGACAGCTTCTATTCAGGTAATGAACAAAGAACAAATGGAACGGAACAGAGACCAAGGAATACCAAGAAAAAACTCAGGAACTTCAACAAAATGAACTCAGGCTTTGGAAGAACACAAAACACAATTCAAAAATCAATTAAGAGGGGCTGGAGGAAATTGGGAAAATTAACTTTAAAAAAATAGGTCATCTGGAAATATAGGCACATGAACTAAAACAAGAAAATTGCAGCATATGGCACATATACTAAGACTGACCATTTACTAGGGCAAGAAAACATTGCAAGCAAATGTAGGGAAGCAGAAATAATGAATGAATTTTTCAGACCGTAATGCAATAAAAATCATAATCAATAAGGGCTTATAAAAAGGCAGATTAAATTTAATTAATTTTATTAACATTACTTTTATTAATTTTGTCTTTATTAATCTTAATTTTTATCATTAGTTATAGATTTTATTGATATTTTATTATCATGTTAATTTATACTATAGTAAATATAGAATACATATTATATTGAATTATTAATATTGCCTATTAATTTATATTATTAATTTTACCACATCTTCATTAATTAATTAATTTATGGGACCAGCTGTGACCAACTAATTAAATAATTAATTGGCTGGCAAGATGATTAAATAAATAATAGAGTGGCCATTTGGACACTTAATTGATTATTCTATAATAATTTATTGATTTATTAATTTTAATTTGAAAATTAAAATATTAAAATTAATAGAAAACCTAATAATCTAATTCTTAAAAAAAAAGAACAAATCAAAGAAATAATTACAAACTTCATTAAAGAGAATGACAATGAGGAAACAACATATCAAAATCTATGGGATATAGCCAAAGGAGTACTCAGGGGAGAATTTATATCCTGGAGTGTATATATCAACAAATAATAGAGGGAAGAGGTCAATTAATTGGACATACAACTTAAAACACTAGAAAGAGAACAAATCAAAACTCCTCAGATAAAAACTAAATTGGAAATACTAAAAATCAAAGGAGAAATTAATAAAATTGAAAGTAAAAGAACTATTGAACTAATAAATAAGATTAGGAGCTGGTACTTTGAAAAATCAAATAGATAAAATACTGGTTAATCTAATAAAAAATAAAAGAAGAAAACCAAATTAACAGTATCAAAGTTGAAAAGGGTGGCCTCACCTCTAATGAAGAGGAAATTAAGGCAATTATTAAGAACTATTTTGCCCAATTATATAGCAATAAGTACAGCAATCCAGATGATATGGAATTAATATTTACAAAAATATAAATTGCCTAGAGTAACAGAAGAAGAAATAGAATACTTAAATAATCCAATATCAGAAAAAGAAATTGAATGAGCCAACACAGAAGTCCCTAAGAAAAAATCCCCAGGGCCAGATTATCCCAATACTACACAAACTATTTGACAAAATAAGCAAAAAATGAATTTTACCAAATTCCTTTTATAACACAAATATGGTACTGATTCCAAAGCTAGGCAGACCAAAAACAGAGAAAGAAAATTACCAACCAATCTCCTTAATGTAAATAGATGCAAAAACTTATATAGAACACTATCAAAAAGACTCCAGCAAATGATCACGAGGATTATTCAGTATGAACAGGTGGGATTTATACCAGGAATGAAAGGATGCTTTAATATGAGGAAAACCATCCATATAATTGACCATATCAACAACTGAACCAACAAATCACATGATTATCTCAATAGATTCAGAAAAAGCCTATGACAAAATATAACATTCGTTTCTACTAAAAATACTAGAAAGTACAGGAATATATGGACCTTTCCTAAAAATAATAAAACGGTATATATTTTGAAACCATCAGCAAGCATCTTCTGCAAAGGGGATAAGTTAGAAGTCTTACCAATGAGATCAGGAGAAAAGCAAGCATGCCCATTATCACCTCTATCATTTAACATTGTACTAGAAATGCTAGTGGTAGCAATTAGAGAAGAAAAAGAAATTGAAGGGATTAAAGTAGGACACTAATCTATCACTCTTTGCAGATGATATGATGGTCCACTTAAAGAATCCTAGAGAATCAACTAAAAAGGTAGTGGAAATAATCAACAACTTTAGCAAAGTTGCAGGATACAAAGTAAACCTACATAAATCACCAGCATTTCTATGTATTTCCAATGCAACTCAGCAGCAAGAGTTAGAAAGAAAAATTCCATTTAAAATCACACTAAACAATATAAAATATTTAGGAATCTATCTGCCAAGACAAACACAGGAATTATATGAACACAACTATAAAACACTTTCAACACAATTAAAACTAGATCTAAATAATTGGGAAAACATGAATTGCTCTTGGGTAGGATGAGTTAATATAATAAAAATGACAATGCTACCTAAATTAATTTACTTATTTAGTGGCATACCTATCATATTATCAAGAAAAAATTTTATTGAATTAGAAAAAGTTATAATAAAGTTCATTTGGAAGAACAAAAGATCAAGAATGTCAAGAGAACTATCGATAAAAATGTGAATGATGGGGCCTAACACTACCAGATCTTAAACTATACTATGGTACTGGCTAAGAGACAGAAGGGAGGATCAATGGAACAGACTTCAGGTAAATGACCTCAGCAAGATAGTATATGATAAACCCAAAGATTCCAGATTTGGGGACAATAACTCACTATTTGACAAAAACTGCTGGGAAAAATGGAAAAAGTATGGAAGAGATTTAGATCAATATCTCACAGCTTATACCAAGATAAGTGACTTAAATATCCGAAATTATAAGTAAATTAGGTGAGCATAGAATAGTATACCTGTCAGATCTATGGAAAAGGAAAGAATTTAAGACCAAGCAAGAGATAGAGAATATTACAAAATGTAAAAGGAATAACTTTAATTACATTAAATTAAAAAGGCTTTGAACAAACAAAACCAATGCAACCAATATTAGAAGAGAAGCAATAAATTGGTAAAATATCTTTATTACAAAAACCTCTGACAAAGGTCTAATTTCTCAAATCTGTAAGGAACTAAATCAATTCTACAAAATATCAAGCCATTCCCAAATTGATAAATGGGCAAGGGACATGAATAGGCAGTTTTCAGATAAAGAAATCAAAACTATCGATAAACACATGAAAAAGTGTTCTAAATCTCTCATAATTAGAGAAATGCAAATCAAAACAACTCTGAGGTACCACCTCATACCTAGCTGACTGGCCAATATGACAGCAAAGGAAAGTAATAAATATTGAAGGGGATGTGGCAAAATTGTGACATTAATGAACTGTTAATGGAATTATGAATTGATCCAACCATTCTGGAAGGCATTTGGAATTATACCCAAAGGGATTTAAAAGACTGCCTGCCCTTTGATCCAGCCATAGCTGTATTTGTACCCCAAAGAGGTAATGGGGAAAAATACATACACGAAAATATTTATAGCCATGATCTTTCTAGTGGCAAAAAACTCTAAAATGAGGGGATGTCCATTGATTGGGGAATGCTTGAACAAATCATGGTATCTGATGGTGATGGAATACTATTGTGCTAAAAGGAATGATGAAGTGGAGGAATTCCATGTGAACTGGAAAGACCTCCAGGAATGGATGCAGAGTGAAAGGAGCAGAACCAGGAGAATGCTGTACACAGAGATTGATATACTGTGGCACAATTGAATGTAATGGACTTCCCTACTAGCAGCAATGTAATGATCCAGGACAATTCTGAGGGACTTATGAGAAAGAACTCTCTCTACATCCAAAAAAAGACTGTGGAATTAGAAATACAGAAGAAAAACATATGATTGATTACATGGTTCGATGTATATATGATTGGGGATGTTGTTTTTAAATGATCACTCCATTGCAAATAATAATATGGAAGTGAGTTTTTAACAATGAAAAAAAAATAATGCTTGTGGACTGAATGAATGGCAGTATGGCCTAGCTCCACTTTTCCTCTCCTTCAGCCTCAAGTTCTTAAATGTAAAATGATTAGGGTAGAACAGAAAACTTCCAAGATCACCTTTTATCTCTAAATACAAAATGATATTTAACTATATGTATGCAAATATGCATATGCACATGTGTATATATGTGTACACATAAACCTATGTATGTTTAGAATTAGGTGATCATAAAGGATATTCATGTGTATTCACATATACATATATACATGAAATGTATATATGGATATGCTTACACACATATTTTGTGTATATACATATATGTATGTACATATTTATATATATTTGAAATAGGTATTAATGGTGCTACCCCAATTTAATGATAGTGGTGGCAATGGTTCTAATACTGGCCTGCCAAAATCATGATGATATGCTAATCTTTGTATTGAAGATGATAATACTATTGGATTACAACCATTAAATTATAACTCCTCTATTTGGAATATTTTTCATTTCATCTTTGTAGAAACTTCTTTTCAACCTTTACTGGGGAGTTTCATGCCAGTTCTCTGGTGAATGAAACCTCTGATACTGACAGATGACAACCAAATGCTGTTATTGCACCTCCTTTTCAAGTCTCTCAGGCCTGCTAGGACATGCCAGAGCCTGTGCTCTTCAGGCATGGCATATAAGAAATGGGATCACCTCCACTGTTATGATGAATTACTTGAATAGGTCTTCATTACAGAAAGTCACTTTTACATATAACTAATTTAAATAAAATAGTAAAAACCAAGGATCTTTAAAAAAGTCTTTAAGAAACGTTGATATAAATTTCAGTGTAAGGTTTCAAATGTAGTGATCACGAAAAGAGTAATCATTACGAGAACTTTCTCTAGCTTCTACTACCTTCAAATTCATTACCAATAAGAAAATGTTACCACCACTGAACATAACAGCATAACTTAGAGACAAAAACTACAAATAGATTCAGTAATCAAAAAAAAAAGCAACTAAATGGAAAAGAGATATGTTTGTCTTGAGAAAATATATAAAGCTGAAAAAAATTCTTGCACATTTGCAAATAAAGTTTGGATTCAATATCTGAACTGGGAAATGATATGGTCTCAGTTTCTGAAAATTAATTAAGGTATGAATTTCAGTAACTAAATTGCATGAAGATTTTAAAGAATAATTTTGTATTGCAAAAAATGTTGATATGTTATTTAATGATATGGTTAAGGTTCAAGAAATAAAGTGTTACACACACACATTATATATATATATGTATATATATATGCATGTATATATAATCATCTGAAGAGCTTTCTGTTAAATAATGGAATTTGAAGTGGTGAAAGACTTAATGCATGCTGTTGTCAGAAATAAGTGAATGAATCAGAACCTGTATAATTCCTTTTTATAAAAAAAGATCATTTGGTTATTACAAACGTTATATTTTTAATGTATTTTGAATGCATGAATCTAGTTCTTTAGTTTAAGGTCTGATTGATTTGAAATAAAAAGTTGTTTGTGAAGATTTTTTTCCACTCATAAAATGATTTGTTCCAATCAATCAGCATCTGAAAGGCATTTTATTCTTTTAAATTGACCAAGAAGTTAAGAAATTGGACCATAAATGTAAGAGACCCTTTTGCATTTCTTTTGGCAGGGGGAGATTGGGACTAAGTCATCGTATTTTTACATGAAAGTTGAAACATTTTCACTTTAAATCTTAAATTTTTTTTCTCATTAAGAAAAAATTAGATTTTAAAGTACCATTTTCTAGCAGCTGAGCCATAGCATCTTGCTACTGAACAGCTTGGAAATAAACTTGAAAAGTGTGAATATGCATTTAAAAGCAGAGATTTTGAACTTCTTTTTATTCTATTATTTAACATTTCCCTGGTTGACTCTGTATCATACTCCCCATGGAGATTATTACTTTGCAGAGAAAAAAAGAAACCATGAGTTCTTTCTATCCTACTCTACATCTCAAAATCCTTGAAATTATCTTTCATTCTGTACTTTTATGCTAATTTCAGATGAAGATATGAGCTCTTTTGACTGAAAGGTAGCTAACTTTTTCTTCTCTATAGCACACTGCTTCTTAGAAGAATCTTCCTTCAAAAAAACAAAATCTGATTACAGTGAGTAAGAACATGCTAACTAAAAACAATAAAGAGGCACAGTGAATACAGTACAGATCCAACTTTAGACATTTATAATTTGAGCAATCTCAGGCAAGTCATTTAATTTCTCTTAGTCTTGGTTCCTCATATGTAAAGTTGGGAAAATAGCATCTTCCTCTCAGAATGATTATGAGGATGAAATGAGATATTTGTAAAGTGCTTTGTAACCCATGAAGTCCTACATATTTACTAGCTATTATTGCTAGTATTATGATTACAAATATATTGCATATATGCTACGTTTTTGTACATATGGTATTTTTACATACAGTAGAATCAAGGGAAGCAACAAAATAGTAAAAAGGGACAGCAAATTTCTCTGACTAATCGTAGTTTAATAACTATGACATATAAGGAATTTATACAAATGTGTAAGAAATAAATGGCATTCGCAAAGGATGTGAACAGCCATTTAAAAAAAAAAAAGAAATGTAGGCAATCATCAATCATATGAAAAAAATGCTCCATCACTATTAATGAAGGAAATAATTAATGAGAAATGAATTCTAAAATTCTATCTATAGGCAATAACTGAAGAAAAATGATATGAGACTGGGAGGACAATCTTATTAATGCACTGATGGAGCTGTGAAATAGTCCGATCAATCTGAAAATCACTTGGGAACAATATAACCTCTCTAACTGACTAAATCGTAGCTTTATTTTGATGTAGCAAGCATATCAAAGCTTTTATTGAGGGAACTAGAAGGAACAGCAAATAAAGACCTGGGCCTGGAGTCAGGAAAATCTGCATTCAAATTTGGCCTCAGTTTCTTATTAACTGGGTGGTGCTGGCCTCAGTTTTTGCTTTTGCTTGCCTCAGTTTCCTGGATTGTAAAATGAGGTTAATAATAGCACCTACCTTCCAAGGTTGTTTTGAGGATCAAATGAGATGATATTTGTGGCACTTAGTACAGTGTCTGACACATAATAAATCCTGTATAAATGTTAGCTATTATTATTTAAAGAAACTGCAGGCAGAGAAAAGGCATTTATACACACATATTCATAAATACATATAAGTATAGGTACATATTAAAAATTATAGCAGCACTTCTTGTTAATTAGCTGTTGGCAAAGTCAATAAATTAGGGTGTGGTTAATGAAATTAGGGCATAGGATATAATTATAATTTAAGAGATGATGAAATGCATTTAAAGAAATGTAAAAAGACTTATATGAACTGATAAGAGTCAAGTGAATAGAAACCAGGGGAAAATTTTGCACAATGACGACAATAATACAAAGGAAAAAAACTTTATACTGTGTAATTGAACAATGCCGTGATCAGTCATAACTACAGAAGGTTGATGATGAAGCATTTTTCATAAAGAGGTGATGGGCAAAAGTTGCAGAACAAGACATATGTCACCATATGTTGGAAATATGTTGACTGTTTTGCTTCAGATAGAAAGGCAAATTAAAGAAAAGAAAGGAACATCGATGAAATAAAATGTATTAAAAATAGCAGAAGAAAGTTCAGATGGAGCAAAGAAAACCAGATATGTTTTGTCACTATCACAATACTTTTTTTTTTAAACCATATCTTCTGTCTTAGAATCAATACTCTCTATTGGTTCCAAGACAGAAGAGTGGTAAGGGTTAGGCAATAGGGGTCAAATGACTTGCTCAGGGTCACATAGCTAGGAAGTATCTGAGGCCAGATTTGAACTTGGGACCTCCAGTCGCTAGTACTGGTTCTCAATCAACCAAGCCATCCAGCTGCCCCCTATCACATTACTTTTAATCTACTTTAAGAAAAAGATAAGCTATGTTATTTGTGGTTAAGTTCATAATAAACAGTTTTTAAATTAAATAGAGGGACTTCAGGGCTAAGATGGTGGCAGAGTAGAAGGAAGGGCCACATTCTCCTCACAACTGACTCATACAAAGCCTCACAAAAGGACAACAATCAAAATCAGACAAGTGAAAGGGCTCTGCCAAGGGGCATAGCCTTGAAGGTAGGCAGCTTTGGGGCATTTCCGCTATAAAGGGGTAAAACTAGTCCTACCAAAGAGCAAGCTGATAACTCCTCCCCCAAACCACCTACAGGGCCAGAGTCTGAGAGGGCCTGGGCAATCTTTAAATTCTTGGGAGCTGGCTTAGGGCGCCACAGTCTTACCCCTGAGGGCAGCACAGAGCCTTGGCACTTAAGACTTGAGACCTGAGGCTGAGGAGCATCTAGAGAGGGAAGACCCAGGCTGGCTACAACAAATGCAACAAAGATTGGAAAAATAGCCTTAGGACAAGACTCTTTGAAGTCCTACATCAAGAACTGCCTGCCCACCTCACTGACTTCTGGCTGAGAACCCAAGGTAATACAGAGAAAAAAACGAGCACAGCAATGGCTACCAATGTGAAGGAACTGCAATCCAAAAGTACCAAAAGAAATAAACAACAGAGAAAGCCTCTGACCCTGTATAACTTTTATGAAGAAAAGGAGCAGGGTTCTGAGGTGGCAGTAGAGAGAGACAAACAAGCAAATACATCCAAACTTTCCAAAATAAAATGGAAACTGGTCACAAGCTCTTGAGGAACCCAAAATGGAGTTTGAGAACTAAGTAAAACAGATAAAAAAATGGGCAGAAAAGTGGGAAATAGAAATGCAAGTAATTCGAAAATTAAATAGAAAAAATGATATCTTCTTGCAAATTCCCTCTCAACTGCCTTGTCTTCAGATCATACCCATGCCCTGTGTATATTTGGATTTTCTACCAAGGCCTTTCTTTTACATCACCTCATCACTTTTTACAATACCTAATGTGGCAATTTTCACGTTAAATAAGAAAACAGTCACAAACTTATGCCTTCTCATTTACCTTCTTAAAAGGTATTTCCAGGACTCAGGGTATATCTATAAGTTGCTTATGATAGGATTATAAAGCTAAGGTATAGAGAACTAGCCTCTATATGGTAAGGGTTCTGAGTGGCGTTTTACAACATTGGATTGTTAAAACAGGAAAAAGAAAAATGAGAACAACCAGACTAGCGGTTAGCCCATGCTGCCCTAACGTAATGGGATTTGTACTTTATTTTATACCGGTTTCAAACAAAGAACACAAAGAAAGAGTCATAGCTGTGAAGTGGTAACAAATCATACACAACCCATTAAAGTCTAACGAGTAAAGGTATAAGTACAAAGACAATGGCCAAATTCTAATCATCAATTAGTAGGGGATAATTCTGGGAGCGGAAATATTTATGGAGATGCTCACTAATTGAGTTCTGTCCCCCTGGATTATAGGTTTGCACCTAGTCAATTAAAGTCCAGACTAAAGGCTCCAGTCTAAACTAAGTATGCAGTCTTATCTAAGTAATGTTTGTTAGGGTTCAGGCTTCTTAATTATCAAAGAGAGGAATCATTAACTCAATAGATGCTGGTCTGCTAAAGACTCAAAGCTTTCCAATAAGAATATTAAGAAAGGTAGGGATCTAATATTGAGTCAAAAGAGGAGCCTCATATTTTTATCTTAGATGGCCCATTCTGTCTGCATCCTGAGATGCAGTGCAGAAAAATCATACACACAGTTTTACTTGCCAATGATTTTGTAATGGGATCCAGATAAAATATCTATTACAGACTTTGTTTCTCTAAATGACTCCTAATAGCCTTTTGGAGGGATCAAGTTGTTTTTGGATTAACCTACCTGCTGGTACCAGAGCTTTTCAGGGCTCAGGTGACCAGAACCAAACACAAAGACTGCCTCAGCCTGGATTGGTCACATAGGGAATCCAGATAACAGGCCCTAAATTTGATCCTCTTTCTCCAATGGCTCTCAACATCCAATGGCTCTCAACACTAAGGGTATTCAAAAAGTAATTAATGAATCAGTAATGACTCTTGAATTGTATAATGATGAGAGAGGTATCAAAAGGGAAAGAGATTTGCAAAATTTAAGGAACTAACTTTTCCGAACTCTTAGTCCAAGTGATTAAATAACAAAGAATAAGGTACATAAAATTCTAAATAACTGAAAATTCTATTTTTAAGTCTATTTCATTTACTGAAGCAAATGACTTTTTAAATATGTTCATGAGGTTTAAAAATAAAAGTTTAAATAAAAAGGTTTTAACTAACAGATTGCTATTGGAATCATGCTAGGGTGGAATGATAACAATATTCATCTGAAGGAACAATCAATTTATTATGAATCTCAAGGAAAATGTCATAAGGTTTTAGTTATGGCTTTATCATTTTCTAGCTGTGTGACCTTGAGCAAGTCATTTAATTCCTTTTCAGCTTGTTTTCTTATCTGTAATTTGAGATGATTAGCTGATTTTGAAAGTTCCTTCTAGACCTTAAACTTTTATTCTTCTTTGATTTTCTATTAATTAATATTTTATGATTTTCTACTTTAATCATCATGGCAAATCTTAAAAACATTTGCTAAATGTATATATTATAGATAGAGATCATCTAATTTAATTCCTTTATTTTACAAATAAGGAAATAGAGGCTTCAAAAAGTGACATGCTGTCAAACACATAAGATCAAACACATAATAAATGACAGTGTCAAGATTGGAATTTCTAATTCTAGAAATGGTTATTGATTTTGAAAGACATATATTAATGTTAGTTAGATCTATCTTAAATGTTGGGAAATGTATCATATATAAAATGAGTTATATAACAGAAAATGTTAACCATGCTTTCACCTCAAAATTAGTAAAATATAATTGAATTTTTAGAATATTGTTTTTTAAAAGTCATTATTGTCATAATTTTTTATGTTAAGATGCAGATCTAAGGATTAGTCATAATTTATGAGATTAAAGGAGTATACAAAAATCAATGGAAAAGAAAGAAATTTAAGATCAAACAAGAGATAGAGAAGATAACAAAAAGTAAAATGAATGATTTTGACTATATCAAATTAAAAAGGTTTTGTACAAACAAAACCAATGTAACCAAAATTAGAAGGAAAGCAATAAACTGGGAAAAATTTTTTAAATAAAACTCTCTGACAAAGGTTTAATTTCCAAAAACTATATAAGAAACTAAGTCAAATTTATAAAAAAAAATCAAGCCTTTCCCCAATTGACAAATGGTCAAGGGACATGAATAGGCAATTTTCAGATAAAGAAATCAAAACTATCAATAAGCACATGAAAAAAGTGTTCTAAATCTCTTATAATTAAAGGAATGCAAATCAAAACAACTCTGAGGTACCACCTCACACCTAGCAGATTGGCTAACATGACAGCAAAGGAAAGTAATAAATGTTGGGACATTAATGCATTGCTGGTGGACTTGTGAACTGATCTAATCATTCTGGAGGGTCAGCTGGAAATATGAGCAAAGGGCTTTAAAAGAAAGTCTATCCTTTGATCGAGTCATACCACTGCTGAGTTTGTACCCCAAAGAGACAATAACACTTGTACAAAAATATTTATAGCCACACTCTTTGTGATAGCAAAAAATTGGAACATGAAGGGGTGTCCACTGACTGGGGAATGGCTGAACAAATTGTGGTATCTGGTGGTGATGGAATACTATTGTGCTGAAAGGAATGTTGAAGTGGAGGAATTCCATGTAAATTGGAAAGACCTCCAGGAATTGATGCAGAACAAAAGGAGCAGAACCAGGAGAACATTGTACACAGAGACTGATACACTGCGGCATAATCGAATGTAACAGACTTTTCTACTAGCAACAATGCAATGATACAGGACAATACGGAGGAACTTATAAGAAGAAACACTATTCACATTCGGAGAAAGAACTGTGGGAATAGAAATGGAAGAAAAACATATGCTTGATCACGTGGTTCAGTGGGGATATAATTGGGGTTTTGGCTTTAAAAGATCACTCTATTGCAGATATGAATAATATGGAAATAGGTTTTGAACAATGACACATGTATAACCCAGTGAAACTGCTTGTCAGCTCCAGGAGGGGGAATGTAATAAGGGTGGGAAAAATCATGAATCATGTAACTATGGAAAAATATTCTAAATTAATTAACTAATTAATTGACAACAACAGAAAAGATTAAATTACTATAATCCTGGCATGATAGTATCCACAAAGAAAAAATATCTGAAAAAGTGAGAGATTTTTAAAAGGAAAGTTAATGAACCTTGTTCTACCAGTTATCTGGGAAATTTGATTCCTTCTTCTAGTCTGAAAATACATATTTTAACTCTTTGGAAAAAAACCCAAAATTTTTAGCTCAGGATAGATCTGTGACTTTTAATTAACTGATCCTTAATAAATGTTAAGTATAATCTCTACAAAAGAATTCCTGAGTAAATGTGAAACTTCATTTTTACATGTTTTTCTTCACACCAGCAGATGGAGCCAAGTATCCACAAAAAAGTTAACCAACATTTTTGTCCCTATTCAGTGAATCTCTTACCTTATACTCTTGGACCATTCCATTTTGGGTATCTTCTGGGGGTGGCTGCCAAGTTACTAGAATTGCAGTTCCATTTCCATCATTCTTTGATATTGTTACACTCTGGGGTGGAGCACTTGGTGCTGAATGAATAAAAAAATAAATACATGTGTTTATGTATGTTTATGTGTGCATATGTAAATATAGTGTTTCTTTAGGAATATTTAAAAATCAAATCCCCAATTATTGAGATTCATGTAACTTGTAAGACTAGATGTTTTAAATCTTTTTCCTTGTATACAGAGAGTGCTCAAATTATTTAAGAATTACCAGCCTTTAAAAAAAGGTTATATTGTGACTTAGATAATCTGGTTCCCTGATCTATGGCCAAACATGAACAAGTCAAAGCAGTCAGAAAAAATTCATAGTTCTTCCCTTCGGGTCCCCTTTTTTATTCTCTCAGGAAAAACATACAAATATTTCAGTTTACATGAAAGAAGTAAAATGCTTCATTATCCTATAGTACAAACCAACTCTCTAAAAATAGGCAAAAGGTTAAGCATAATTTTAAAACACACACAGAATCTGTATTTTAAAATATATTTCTATGATACAAATCTTTTTTTCTTTTCA
This sequence comes from Gracilinanus agilis, assembly GCF_016433145.1. Taxonomy (NCBI): domain Eukaryota; kingdom Metazoa; phylum Chordata; class Mammalia; order Didelphimorphia; family Didelphidae; genus Gracilinanus; species Gracilinanus agilis. Next base: position 429,044,713 of record NC_058132.1, read on the forward strand.
CATTATCAATAATTTTTAAAACTCTTCATTAGACTGATGAGTTCATATTTTTATTTCCAATTTTTTATATTGTTTTTTCGTATTTGTCATGTAGGCTTTGAATGAAAGATCTCTGTTACCAAAATTTTAGTTTATTAATCTCCTCAAAAAGTCAAAATTTATTCTACTATGAAATAAGGCCTAAGTTTTATCACAAAGTTTTCAGAACATAAATCAAAATTTCATGCAAATTTTAGGATGAGAGAAAAATACCCTGATATATTAAAAACCTAAAAATTTTCGTATGGAAACTGGTCTTGATAATAAAGGAAAAACAAAGGCATAAAAATATTTCACTGAAAATTAAATTTTAATAATACAAACTATTCTTATATGATGTTTACTCAAAACAAGATTGAATAGATGGTATAATATTTTTTAAAAAGTAAAGTATATCTTAAAATGTGGGTGACATTTAGATATGCTATTATATAAACGTTTATCATGCATGTTTATGTATTCTCAACCTTCCTTAATTTCATTCACCACTATGGCATTTTATTTTCTTCTTTGGGCCATTTACATTTTCTCAATAGAATATAATTTAATGAAATAAAACGGCTCAATAGCAGCTTCAACTTAAAAATAATTTTATTCAATTTCAATACAAAAAAAAACAATACCTAGCAAATATGCCATTAAAAAATCAAACACACAACACTATACTTGCCTTCTTCCAGGGTTTTTGCAAACTTGATTTCACTATCTGCTCCTTGAAATTCATTAAAGAAAGGCCGAGCCTTAATTTCATAGTTGACTCCCTTTTTGAGCTCTGGGATGACAACACTATTTTTTGTTGGGGTCCTAACTTCAAACACTAGCCACTCAGAGTCTCCATGGTTAGCACCAGAGGGCCTATAGAGAATTTTGTATCCTTGAATATACTGGGATTGTTGGTCCACCTATAAAAAATTGTAAAAATGTTCATAAGAATTGTGTTCTTTTATAGTAAATTAAATGATCAAGCTTTCTTATTGGAAAAAAAAAAAGAACTTGAATACCATAGTTCAATCACATTGTTATTTCCTATGAAAAAAAATTATAAAAAGAAATTTAATTCTATGTGGATTTTGTTTAAAAACAGGAAAGGTATATGGACTGGACCATTATCTTTTTTTTTTTCCAGGTTACATATGTCAATACAATTTTTTTTAAACCCTTGTACTTCGGTGTATTGTCTTATAGATGGAAGATTGGTAAGGGTGGGCAATGGGGGTCAAGTGACTTGCCCAGGGTCACACAGCTGGGAAGTGGCTGAGGCCGGGTTTGAACCTAGGACCTCCTGTCTCTAGGCCTGACTCTCACTCCACTGAGCTACCCAGCTGCCCCCTCAATACAATTTTTAATAATTATTTTCTGACATTTTGTAATCCGTGTTCTTTCCCTTCCTCCCCATAAGGTAATATAACATAGTTCTTTTATGTGTTATCATAGTATACATATTTCCATGTTCATCATGTTGTAAAAGAAGACCCATATTGCTTACACTAGAGAAAAATTCAGGGAGAAAATAAAGGGAAGAATGATATGCTTTGGTCTACATTCAGATTCCATCAGTTCCTGCTAGGGATTAACCTATTTTTGTCATTAATTCCTAGATGTTGTCTTGGATCCTTGCATTGTTGCGATGAAAAGTCATTCATAATTGATCAATGTACTTAATTGCTGTTACTGTGTATAATGTTCTCCTGGTTCTGCTCCTTTCAATTTGAATCACTTCATGTTAAGTCTACCCAGAGTGTTTTTTATTATCTTGTTCAACACTTCTTATGATGTGATTTAATTAAATAATTAACAATTTGCTCAGCCATTCCCCAATTGATAGATTTCAATTCTAAAAGAGCCACTATAAATATTTTTGTAGAAGTAGGTCCTTTCCCTCTATCTCTGATCTCTTTGGGCTATATACTTAGTACTGGTTATTGCTGGGTGACAGTTCTGTGGTACTTTGTGCAGTCCATTATCTATTGACCCCTCCATCCTCCTTCAATGAGTTTATTGTCTAGCTCACAGGAATGAAAATTCCTTTACATAACCTGTCCTCATATAAAGGGTTTCTTGATCTATTCAATTCCCTTCAACTACTCCTCCACTTTACCTCAGCTATAAATACATAGGTTCCTACCTTTGAACTTTTACCCATAAATGTTTCACTTCAATGTTGATAAAGTTCAAAATTCCTTTATCAGATTGTAGTTTATGATTTCATCTGTCTCTATGCTTTATGACACCTAATCTGGGCTGTTTATCCTCAATATGATCTCCCATCCTTCCCTTCTGTTCTTTAAAAGGCCATCATTTATAAATCATTTATGTTCTAGATTCCCTCTCTCAACATCTGGGTGAATTAGTTCCACTCTGTTCTCTACACCTTTCAACCCTGTTGCACTCCCATTATCTGCCTCCTTTGCATTCACATTCTGTTGAAAGAAGTTAGAAAATAATATGAAAGCATGCTGACTAGGTACACTAAAAACTTGTTACATAATTTCAACAAGGTTATCACTGCAGCAAGGCAATTATTCTATGCTTCCCTAAATTATTTCTCCTAAACTTTGTAATTCCTTCTCAAGGTTCCCAGATCAACTTTGCACCAACCCATTGAGTTGAGAACTTTGTCCCATATTTCAGTGAGAAAACTGTGGTCATTTACCAAGAATTCATCATTTTACTCTTCTCATATCACATCACTTAAGACATATCCCACTTTATTCTAATCTCACATGAAGAGGTGGCTCATGCAAATCAGTCAGCATGAACAAAGGATCCCATTTATTTCCATCTTTTCTAATTGATTGGTTCATCTATTATCCTCACTCTTTCTTTAAACTATCCCTATCTACTGGCTTCTCTGTTGCCTAAAACTCAACCATTTCCTAATTTCTGAAAAAAACAAAAAACTTTCATTTGATCAAAATATCTCTGGTACCTATCATTCTTTATTTCTCCTCTTCTCTGCTCATCTCCTCAAGAATGCTGTATATATTAGGTGCCTCCATTTCCTCTCTTCTCACTTGCTTCTAAATCCTCTGCAATTGAACGGGAACTATTATTTCCACTTACCAATCGTCTCTTAATTGTCAAATCCTTTCTTAGACCTCATCATTTGACTTTTTGCAGCCTTAGATACTGATTAAATATTCTTGATACATCTGTGATTCCTCCTCTTCTGTCTCCTTTCCTCTATCTTCAGTTACATTATGCTACCTAATCATGGGTTAAAGCCTTAAAACCCTGCCCTGAGTTGTCTTCTTTTCACTCTCTATATTATTTCACATATTATTTCAGCATATATCTTAACTACTCCAATGGGGTTCAATTATTTTTTTTTTACTCAGATGATTACCAGATGTATATATTCTTATGCCAGCCCTGGCTTCTTTATTAAAGTGAAATTTCATATTATGAACAACTTTTGGGATAGATAATCTCGAAATGAATGTACTATGTTTTAAACTCAATATGACCAAATTGAAATCATTACCTCTTCTCTTCGAAAGTTCCCTTCCTTTGAACTTCCATATTAAAATTCAAGAGTGCCACCATCCTCCCAATTGCCCAATCTCACAACCTTGACAGCATACTTGACTATACACTCCCATTCAACCCACAGATGTAAGTAATCTTTTGTCAAATCTTGCCATTTCTATCTTTATAACATTTTTTCTGTCTTCCTCCACACATACCACCTCAAGCAGCTTCCAAATTAAGATTTGACTATACCCTAATTCCTCAATTCAATAATCCCTATTATCTGAAAGATTAAATATAAAATACTCTCTCTGGCATTTTAAGTCTTTCACAATCTGGAACCTTCCTAACTTCTCAATTGCATTTCCCTCCATATACTCTAACTAGCCTACTTATTGTTCTTCACATGTGACATTCCATCTCTCACTACATATCCTTTTTACCACTGACTGTTTTCCCTCTCTGCTTCCTGGCTTACTTTAAGACTTGGATTTAATCCTGCCTTCTAACATAGGCTATTTTCCCTACCCTTCTTTTCCACTGTTAGTGTTCCTCCTCTGAAATTACCTCCCCTTCACACTTTTTATTTCAGACAGATAGATAGAGATGTAGATATATAGCTATTTGGATGCTATCTACTTCATGAGAAAGGGAGCTTGTTGCGGCATGCGACTGAATTTGGGGTTTTGGTTATTTTTTGTATTTTTTTATCCCCATTGCTTAGCAACATGACTGGCACATAGTGCTTATTAACTGAAGAACCTGTGATTTCATTGGACTTACAGATGAGGAAACCCAACCAATGCAGATCAACACTTTCCTAAAACTTAATAATTTTCGAGCTAGACAGTTCTTTTTGTGGTGGCAAAGAACTGCAAATTGAGGTGATATTCATCAAATGGGGAAAACTTATATGAACTGAAGCAAAGTAAAGTGAACAGGTCCAGGAGAGCATTATACAGTATAATAAGATTATTTTAAAGATGTTCAACTGTGAAAGGCTCAGCTACTATGATCAATACAATGATCCATGCTAATTCCAAAGGATTTGTCATGAAAAATGCTATCTACATTCACAATGACAACTGAACTCGGCCCAAATTGAAATATAATTTTAATTTCATTTTGTTTTTCTTGCCTTTTTTGGGGGGGCAACATGGTTAATATGGAAATGGCATTATAAAATTATAAAAGTCATTATAACTACACATGTATAATAATGGGTATCATACTGCTTCTGTTCTTAGTGGGTAGAAAAGAGGTTATAAGAAGGGAAAGAACTGAGAACTCAAAATTTTAAAAAATGAATGTTAAAATAAAAAAACAAAAAAAAAGAGTCTTTGGGTTAGATAGCACTGAGAAGGTAAATGACTTACCTAGGATTATACATCCTTTGAGAAATATAATATGTATATATTTATATATATATACATACATATATAAATAAATTTATATAAATAATATATATATGTATATATATATATATATATATATATATATATATATCTCAGAGGTAGGGCCTTGAACCCAGACTGCTGTCCTGGTTTATTTGGAACAGCGTAAAAATATGCAAAATTACTAAGAAATTATTATTTCTTAATCAATGGCAAAGACACTTTTTTTTTTAAACCCTTACATTCCGCCTTGGAGTCAATACTGTCTATTGGCTCCAAGGCAGAAGAGTGGTAAGGGTAGGCAATGGGGGTCAAGTGACTTGCCCAGGGTCACACAGCTAGGAAGTGTCTGAGGCCAGATTTGTACCCATCTCTAGGCCTGCCTCTCAATCCACTGAGCTACCCAGCTGCCCCCTAATGGCAAAGACACTTTAAAAAAATAAGGCACATACAGAACATTGGCAGATTTGGGGAGGGTCAAGATAAGAGAATATGAGCCAAAATTATTGACTTTTGTATATAAAATAAAGTAAAACGCTGCTTACAGTTTTATAAATATATTTTGAATAATGATCCTGAGTTGGTATTTACAGGGTTAATCTTTTAATTTTGAAAGGATTAAAGTTTACCATTAGAACATACTAAGAGACATTCAACAAGTCATTATTAGTGAATGTTATTAGCATTAGATTTTTGTTTTTAAAGTTTTATAAATATATTAATTTCCCCATATTACCATATAAATATGTAATTTTAAAAATAAAAATCAGTTTATTTTAAATAGCTTTCAAATGAGGCTCAAAAAAGAAATAGTTACCGTCCAATGAACTTCAATAGAAGAAGAAGAAAGTATGGTAGGATTATGAAGGTGCAGAACAACATTTCCCAATTCTCTCTGGACTTGCTTGTGATCTACACCTTGACTTGTTGGCGGAATATCTGTAAGCAAATCAATAATTTTGCCTTAAATATTAAACTGAAAAAAATCTAAAACTAAACAATTTGGTCTCAGCAGTTCCATGACTTTCAGAATTACTGTGACCATTTTTCATGTGAAGCCAGCTTTTGAAATATACCAAGGAACCAAATTAAAACAAATTTACCATTTTATTAATATCCAGGAAGGATGGTGACCTGCAGAGAAAGAAGTCATGTTGGGGGTATGTGAAAATAGAGTAAAAGCAAGAAATAAAGATAACAAAGGCAAATAAAAACAGTAACAATTTCTCCTACCATGTAATTCTTACTTTCCCTACTGAGAAAGAAGAATATCTTGCTCTAGACAAGTATTTTTAAAGAACTTTTTGCTGTAAACTTCATTATATTAACAAAAAAAAGGACAAGAAATGGTAACAGTAGCAGATACCAAAACAACATCAGGGGCAGCAAGGTGATTAGAGAGCCAGTCCTAGAGACAGGAGTTCCCGAGTTCAAATTTGATCTGACACTGCCTAGCTGCTGTGTCAGCCCTGGGAAAGTCGCTAAACCCTAATTGCATAGCCCTTACTGCTCTTCTGCTTTGCACCCAATACTTAATATTGAACCTAACACAAAGGCAAGGGTTTCAAAAAAGGACAATGTGGTATGTTCATTCTGTCATAAAAGAAAAAAAATAATGGATATGTGACAAATGGAAAAGCAAAAGATAGAAATGGTCACACACAACAAGTCTTAAAAAATGAGCTTGATCTTTTCCAAAGGAACATTATAACTTCTACATTACAAAAGAAGGACAGAAGAAAAAAAATGACTGAATAATTGAAAAACTGAATACTTATTCTGTTCTTTTAAAGATCTTACTCCAACTCATTAATTATAGAAAAAGAGGCTCTAGACATTTCAAAAACACATTTCTGAAAACAAACCAAAAGTACATTACAATTAGTTTCCTTTCCTTCTTCCTACTTTTTTTGACCACAGTTTGAATCATTAAATAATTTTTACTGTGATCCCTTCTTTATAAACCCTTTTTGCCATTTTTTTAAGAAATAAGAAAGGGAAAGTTTTAAACTGTGTTTTTCTTAAGCAAAGGAAAAATAATTTGGTAAATACATCTTTATATTTCCAAAAAATATGTTTTACATGGACCAAAAATCTAGTATTTTTAAAATTATTAAAATCAGTACATATCTATAATCACAGTTTCTCATTTGCATCTCATAACAGCATTCTTAAATAGATAATGTATATTAAATAGATAGTATATATATATATATAGATAATAAATAAACTATATGTTAAATAGATTATTTATATATATGTATATGTGTATATATATGTATATAGGCAAATAGACAATCACATGTTAAATTACTTGCCCAAGATCACATAGCTAGTAATAATTAGGACTAGACTTAATTATTCTATGACATACTGATTACAAAACAGGAAGAATTCATAAGATTAATATGAAGAGTGCCTTCGATGGGAGAAAAAATATGATGAAGTACATGTTTTTTAGTTACTATATCCGCTCAAGGTTTCATAATTTTGGATAGATTCTATTTCATTTATTTTCTAAATGTTAAAATAAAGATTTTGGTTTGCCATATAGTCATATAACTTCCAAGAACCAAAAATTAGTGAAAGAAAATAGGGTGAATAATATGAGAAAGGATGATCATCATATAGGCTAATGACGGGTGAAAAAAAAAAACGTGTTTATGGAAGGCAGGGAAAGGAAGAACTCCTTAGGAAATATTTCTAAGGGTTTTTTGGTGAGAAAGAGTGAGGGAATCTGATTTGTCTATGTCAAAATTTTATTAGGTATACCTTGCTTTATTTTCCAAGATATGGATACTTTATTACCCATCCTCTCAATAGCTATACTACCGAAGTATATTCTTCTCCATTATTCTGTGATGCAAGGGTAGGGGGGGGGGTGATTGACAGAATTTGGGAGGAGGGAAAGAGATGTGGCAGGAAGGAGGAATGCATAACTTCTTTAGGTCTTCAGTTATGACACTGAAAACATTTTTTACACAAGTATTGTCCTCTTATACATTCAAAGCTTCAGAGTCAATAAGATCTATGTTCAAGTCTTGATTTTAACACATACTTTAACGACATAGTAATCTGAAATGCCAATCTGAATTGGTAGAGGGAAGTACCTTTATTGATGAAATGTTAAAAAAAAATTCAGTAGTACTGACATTTACATAATACTTTAAAGTTAGCAGAGTACTTTATAGATATTATCTCATTTGATCCTCACAATAACCCATGCATTAATACAATCCTATGTAGATGAAGAAACCAATATACAGAGAAACTTAGTCCAATGGCCCAGAGTGAGGAGCTCTCGGGAAAGGCATTCAAGTTCAGGTTCTGTACTCCAAATACAGAGCAGCTAGTTGGCACAGTGGAAAGAATACCAGGCCTAGAGTCAGAAAGACTAAATTTCCTGAGTTCAGATTTAACCTCAGATACTTACTGCCTGTGTGACAATGGGCAAGTCAGTTAACCTTGTTTGCTTCAGTTTTGTCATCTGTAAAATGATGAGTTGAAGAAGGAAACACCAAAACACTAATTATCTTCACCAAGAAACCACAAATGTAATAATGAAGGCCCAGATACAATTAAAACAACTCAAAACAAGCTCTTAGTTCTCATAACATGGTACTTTGCATTGTGATTATATATAGAATTTTATAATCTCATTCTAAGAAAACTTTATGTTCATTAAGATATAGTTTCAAAATGCAAGATAAAGATTTTCTATCTCAACTTTATCCTGGGTTCTAATTTCACCCTTGGGTATTATCTACTAACTGAATAAGTCCTCCATAAGGATCACCTGATCCTTCTTGTTCAAGGTGATAAGGAAAATAAGTGTCTAAAATGTTATTTAAGATATAGAAAGAAAAGTATATTATTAGCTTTTCAGACTAATGACATGGTAAAGATAAGCTTAGAAGAGAATGCCCAAGATGACAAAGCAGCAAGAAGTATAGTCAAGATCAATTTACAACTAAGTCCCAAAAGTTACTTAATTGTATACACTCTTATTAGAAATATTCTTGGCTGAAATTGTAAGAAATAGGAATAGCCAAGAATATTATAATCTAGAAATGTTATGTGGGGGGAGGGGAGGAGAGAATGATTGAGATACAGTATCTCCTTTATTACTTGTGGTAGATGGGCCAGGTACTCAAGTTAACTGCTAGAAACAGATGTAAAAAAATCTCTAATAACTATTAAATGTTAAGGAAAGGTAAGGAAGGTAAACAAAGGTTTTGAGGATTAGAATTTCCTAATCTAAAAGGGGTCTGTCTTCCCTGCTTGAGAAACTCAAGCCCCCTTAAAACCCTCCTTATCTGTTACTAAAAAAAACCTGAAACTATATTAAATAACCTAATGCTAATTACTAATCCTCTAGTTATATATTTACTGTCTCTCTAAATCTCCTTTAGCTTTGAATTAGTTGGTAGTCTTCTCACTCACAGCTAGCCACCTGGCCTCAGGCCTGGACAGGCTTTTGGGCCTAGGCAGGCCTCAAAATGGCTTGGCCCTTTCAGCCACCACACAGAGAAAAAACATTCTCTTTCTCTTTTCTGTTAATTTCCCCCACAAACTTATTTCAGAAACTCTAACCTGTTCTCCTCCTTTACCTGCCACTGGGTTCTTTCAAAGTTCCATGGAACAGAAACACCAACCTCCTCTTAGGCCAAAATCATGCAGGAGTCTGTTGGCAGTTGGAGAACTGACAAAGCCACTACCAACAATTCCAACCCGCAGGCTTCCCAAGATTCTCTCCAGCCTTAAAGAGATCTTATCCATTATTCTTTATCATAGCCCTATGGCTTAATTAATCCTAATATCTTTTAATACAGCAATATCACTAGTAGGTGTATATACCAAAGGTTTTGAGCACAGAAGGACTCATCTGTGCAAAAATATTCTATGGGGACAAAGAAATGGAAATTTAGGCAGCACTCATCAATTGCGAATTGAGTGAATAAATTATAGAATATGAATATTATAAAATACTAATGTATAGTAAGAAATGAAGGGGGGAAATTCTGAGAAACCTGGGAAGACTTCTATAAACTGATTCAGCATAAAGAAAATTAGGAGGGCAGTTTGTGGAATAACAACAATATTGGAATAGACAAACAACTCTGAAAGAAGTAGGAACTGGTCAGTATAATGACCAAACGCAATTCCAGTGGACTCATGATGAAACATACTACTTATCTCCAGAAACTGAGTTGAAAGATGCAGAATTCAGAATGAGACTTCCCCCCCCCAATATAGCCAATGCTGGTATTTGTTTTGCTTAGCTACTTATATTTGTCACAAGGATTTTGTTTTTCTATCTTTTTCAATTGGGAAGAGGGTGTGGAGAAATGTATCAGACAAAAAATAGATGTGCATTATTTGAAAAAAATTATATTTAAAGAAAAGCTTAGGATTCAGTAAGCTTTCTTGTGATGCTTTTCTTGTAAGTTTCTTCATGGAAGACACCTTATAAAATATAATGTCCACTTGAACATACATGATTACTTTAAGAATCTCTTTTAGATAATTTGCTAATAGAGGTCTGGTACAAAAATAAATGTTGAAAAATTATTTTTAAAAGACATCCTGGAGAAAATATATTGCATTTCTAATTGCTTAGATTTGAAGCGTTAATAAAATTTAGACATTAAGAACAATTTAACTTCAAGAACAAAAATTCTGTATGTGAAAAAAATTTTAAACTTTTAATTTACATCTTAGAATGAATACTATAAACTTATTATAAGGCATATGGGTAGTAAAGGCTAAGCAATAGGGTTTAAGTGACTTGTTCAGGGTCACAGAGCAAGGAAGTATCTGAGGCCATATTTGAACACAGGACCTCCCATATGTGAAATTCTTAAAGAGTAAATGGAATTTCATACAGCTTTCCAACATATAAAACATGTTCTAATTTAAAGCATACTAATAATTCACATTTGTATAGCATATTACACTTTTTGCCAAAGATTTTCATTTGATTCCCACATTTACCTTGTGAAATACATTATCAAATACTTTTTACTGAAAAGGAAACTGAGGCACAGAGTGTAAACAACATAAATGATAAATGGTAAAGCTGGGAATAAAATATTTATCTTTGTTTTTTATAAAGAGTACACAGATGAACAGTGACTGGGTGATAAAATAAGTTCTTAAGCTTAATGTTTAAATGCCTATCACTCCTTTCTCCTACTTTTATCTCAAATTATTTATTAGGAAAAAATAGAAATTTGTCATTTTAAATAATGTTTATCAAAGCTTCATGGATACTACAACACAAAATAAACTGAAGCCAATAATCATATTATATTATGAGGGATGATTACTGAACACAAGGATTAAAGAACTTCCCTTGACTTACATTTAATAAAGCATTAATCAATTTTTATTATAATTCTATATCATACTCTAGATTATTTTTATTGGCATGACAATATCAGTAAAAGCCAAGCAGTTTTTAGTGTGTTTACTATAGGCTAAGGATTTTGCACAAATTCTAATTTTTGTAACATTTCCAGAGTTGAAATGTGGAAAAACTAAATTTTAATTTTAATTATGGATAGCAAAAAACAATCATAATCTTTTTATAAATCATTGTATTCTTGACCCAGATTGTATTTTAGCTAAGCTAAATTTAAGTTTAAAAAGTAGAAAAATGAGAAACATTATTATCCTTCTTTTATTCATTATGTTTTGATTATAATTAATACTAAAAGTCAACTGAGTATTTCTGAGAACATATTTAAATTAAGTATTCAGTACTGACTTATAATATAAAGACAGCAGAGTTTTAATAAATTCATTTTTACCTTGTGTTTTTACTGGATCTGATATTTGACTCGGATCACTAACTCCATATGCATTAGCAGCTCTCACAAGAAAAAGGTAAATTGCATTAGGTTTTAGTCCTTTAGTGGCAAATGTTTCTGTCTTCACATTTTCTGCTACAGTTTGCCAGCTGCTACCAGATGCATGGCTAAGTTAAAAAAAATACAAGTTAGAATATGTGTAATCAGTTTTAAATTCAAAGTATGATAAACAAAATATATATTTATTATACCTGAAGGCTTCTATTATATAAGATGTTGGAGTTGCACCTGAATTCAAATTTGGTTGCCATGACAATGTTACTGTATTTTTGCTGACATCTGTGACTTCAGGTTTTGATGGGGCACTAGGGATTAAATTTGGGTCAGTGGGTCTTGGAGGCTGAACTGGAATTCCAAATTCTAACAAAGAAGCAAAAAACAAAAGAAAGATATCTATGCAAAATGATATATTTTATATATGTGCACACATACACTTGAAACTGATCATATCTACTTTCTCAGAAATAAATTACATCTTAATTTATAGGCTTTAAAAACATTAACAAATAACACTCAATTTACCTTGAACTTCAATGTATGCACTCCATGTTGCTTCACCACTAGGAGTCGATGCAATGCAGGTGTACCGACCAGTGTCACCCAGCTGAGGAAGACAAAAAATAAATATTTGGAAGAATTAAAAATTCAGTCACCTGGATATGACTATATTAGAATTCTCTAACAAATTACCTTTCCCTTTTGTTTGAGCATATTTTGTTGAATGTGACATGAAATATTATAAGACAAAGACTAGAAAAAATCATCTAATATTTGATTGAATTGTATTATATTGAAAGGCTAATAAAAGATTTCACTATTATTGGGTTTAATTTTTTTGGTATTACCAAATTTTTTCTTTAAACATTATTATTTTTACCACATATAAACCCACTAAATTCCTAAAATTACAATCACTGAATTTCTGTCTCATTATTTCAAGGTTATTTGTGTAGGCACTAAGGTAACTAAAACAAAAGACCAAAAATAAAAGATTTCTTCTTAAGTTTTTGTAGTTTGGAAGAATGGCAAATAAATGACAAATAAATAAATAAGTTACTTATGAACAAATTTGTACTTGAATTAAGTCTCTTTCCTAACAGTTGAGAAAAAGAGTAAATAGTCCAAGATAACCAAATCTAATTTTAAATTGATCTAAAAATTAACTACAGTAATCGGTGATAAAGATGACAATTGGATCTCAGGGTTATGTTTAATGAAGCATGATTGCTACCATTTTTTAAAAAAGAAACAAAGGTGGTTTTAGTTACAATCACCAAGCGCTGATAAGTAAAATAAATAATCACAAATTACTGAATTTTATAGCATATAAAAAGGAACAAAAGCCACCTACAATTATAAAATAAAGAACTATAAACATTTATTGTTGTCACCATATAGTCTGTAAGTCTATCTTGATCTATAAAGAAAAGAAAGGAAATAAGAAAAGATAAAGCAACACAACCCTAAAAAAAACAGGTATGTTGACTGTGTAATATTAGGAAACTAAATCCTTAAATTGTTCCCATAAACTTGGAAGTTTTTCATCTTTTTTTAATGCTTTAATTATGAGTACTCAATTAGCATGTACACACTTTTATTTCTGTTTGGATATGTACATTCTGTAATTAAGAAAGCCAAACCAATCTTATATTCACAAATGAATTATTAAAATACTCTGAGCTGGTATTAATGTTCCTTTAAAAAAACTTCCTGTAATTATTATATCCCATTTATCATTTATGTTATATCACATAATATTATTTGAAGGGATTCCCTCTTATATTTTTCTCAATGTATTATAAATGCTTTCACAAGAAATAAACAGTACCCATATCATTGCCTTAGGCTGCATAAAATACAAAAAAAAAAGCATATATTGGAGAATGTTTGAAAGAACCAAGAATTTAAGTGAAACTTCATTTATACTGCCATTTAACATTTCATGAATTCTAAATTTAGGGTCTGAAATACTGGTAGCACAAGGCAAAGACAACGTGAAACATAATATAAAGTTAGAGGAAGTAATTCCAAGTGACCTTGGCATATCGGATTTGTAGTGCCCCTGTTTCCAGTTGTTTGATGCGAGAGTCTTGAGTGGAGACAAGGACTCCATCCTTTCTCCACAGAATTGTTGGCAATGGACTGCCTGTGGCCACACAGCTGAGGACTAAGGTACCATCCACTGCTACAGTCTGATTCCCAGGACCCTGTCGTATGACTGGGGGAGGCCGGTCTGCAATCACTGCCAGAGGAAACAACAGGAAACAGATTTCTACAACTGGAAACAATTTTCTAATCATCTAAGCAACAGTGGTTGTTCCAAGCTTTTAAACAGACTAAAGATTATTAAACAGGCAATTCATATAGAAGACATGCTTTATTCAAATGGCATTTAAATGATATATTGATTCAGAATATGACAAAAATGACAATGTACTACTTTAGAACAAAGAAATAAGTGCATTTTCAAGGTATCTTTCTGGTTAAGGAAGTTAAAAATTATTGCCAGGCAGCCACATAATGATTCATTGTGGAATTTTTAGATTCCTAATTCTGGAATGCTAAAGAAACATTTTAGTTCACCTAAGTTGAAATTTAAGAAGCATAGTGATGTATGAGAATAGCTTTTTGTTCAACAGATGCACAGAAAAAAAAAAACAATGGTATTATGCCATCTGGTTTTCATTTGCATGGTTTCAACATATGGTTCTAATGGATCCACTTAGTAAGTTTTATATTCATTTAAGTTCTTTTGGATTCTCATATTTTTTAAGATCTTTTAAACTCTTTGAGTTTAAACTCTCCATTTCTTTTGATTTTATATTGTTACTTTCTGTAAACAAATAACTAGGCTAAAAGTGTCAAAACTATAGATTCAAAACAGTCAGGACTCATCCCTCATTTTACATATTTGGGATACCTCCTCCAAGCCCACATATCCTTGGGATTGTTAATTTACGAAATCTCTGACTTCTATATGTAGTTTGAAACATGGCAAGAGAACCTGTCTTAATCTGGTGTAGTTGCTTTAAAAGGAATTTGAGATTTTTAAAGAACAGATAGGTCTGTAATTACTAAAAGTAACAAGACTCTGGAGGTGTTACAAGGTGTGTTTTAACACTAAAAAGGAAAAAGCTGTCATAAGACACTTTGGGGCCTGAGGAAGAGAAGACATTAGACACAGACACTAGATAAGTAAGAATCAGTTAATCTGCAAGAGCAGACAATCTCTGTAATTCAATCAGAGAAAGGAAATCAAACTTTAGGTGAGTCAATTTCTAGACCACTGCTGGAGGAGGGAGATAATAATCCAGTGAGAAGTTAACCTCCTAACTTGGTGCCCAGATTGTAGTTGGTTCTTATCACTGTTCCCAGTTTGGTGTAGACACATGATTTGTCTCACAAAACATGGCGATTCAGATGACAACCATATGTTTTATAGGGAGAGTCTAGATCTCCAGCAGACTCTTCTTATTTTCTAATTCTGATATCACAAGCAGGGAACCACCAATTATAGAAATTAAATGTTTCAAAAATGAAAGTTGCCAGGTATGGCAAGTTCCAAAGACAATCAAGGTATGAGTGACAGCGAGAAGGAAGAGACATATCTGGAGCAGAGAGCTATTTCCAAAAATGGTAGGCTCAAAAAACTAGAGAGTTTTGGATTGCCATGTACTTTTGTTTTGGACCATTACTGATAAATAATGAATTTTAAAGTACTTTGAGATACATAAATTAAGTATTAGTATTAACATTACATGGAAATTCTGGAGTCTAGGGGAGGGCTTATATAAAAAGGGAAGAGGACTGGTACAGCATTGTTCATACTCTTAAACATACAAAAATGGTATTCAATAGGCAACTCTACAAAGTAGAAAAAATTTCAAGAAAAATATCTTTATCTAACTAATAACTCCCTTAACCGATACTAGGAAAGCAGAGACTCAGTAGAAAAAACTGGCTCCCAGAATCAATGGATTAGGACAACAAATTGTACCATTACTTATGTTCCATTGAAAGCTTTCTGTCGAAAAGGTTCCCTCAAGTTTGAGTCATGCTTCAATTTGTTCCTCATTCATTTATCATGCAATAAGCATTAGGTCTGAGGATTCAATTGCAGAAAAATTGGAAAGTGAGAAAGTGAATTCAGAACTATGCATAGCCCAATAATATTCTGGCACTTTCTTCCAACACTATCATGGACTGATTGTTAGTGTGAAATCAGGGAAGGGTGAAGTATCACAAGCTAAAGGATGGAAATTTAGCAGGCTGTTATAAACTTTTTCAAACTTGAATAATGTTGAGCAGTTATTCTTTTTCCTTGAGGTTTTCAGAATTTATCTGAGAGGTTTGGGGGGAGAAAAATAGGGAGACCTTCAGGGAATATTTATGTATAACAAAAAGTACTAAACTTTCAGAGCAATGTGGTCTTACCAAAATATATTGTAATCTTGATTCTGTAATTTAAATAGAACAATCATATTTGGCTTAAAACATTAATGAAAATATTATTGATTTGTTTCATAATTAAGTGTAATTAGATCCTGGAAATAAGTTCTCTGACTGTTGGCATTTTTGTCTCATCTTGAAAATACTAAACATATAGAAAATCCCTAATATGGATATTTTTATAATTTTGTGAGATCACACTTGATTTTTTCATTGTATGTCATATTTACACAACAAATACTATATTTTTCTAGATTGTTTACAGAGATGATTAATATGTCATAATGGCTTTATCATTTATTGTTTTTGCTCTACAAACAAATAAGTTTCAAAACATGAGCTGATTAAAAGGGCGATATCATACACTTATATAGGAGAAAGGAAATTCTTTTGAAAATATGAGTTTGAGAGTATTTCTGATGAATTATAGTCACAAAGGCACAAATTCTAAAAAACTAATTAAAGAATATATAATTTTATAAGCTAGTCAATTTCTCTTATGACATAGTATATTGTTTTTAAGAGTTGTTGTAGATGATAGAGTCAATATATCTGCACAAATGGAGCTAGACCTCCCAAGTCCTAAATGTTTAATGTTAACAAATGCCTGAAATTTGTACAACACTGAATACCAAAAAAAAAAAAAAGAAAAAAAAGAAAAAATGAAATGAGAATCTACAGTAAAGGATTTCTGTCACCCTAGGATTACATTAAATTTCTTCTAGAAACACATGGAATGTAGGAAAGGGGGATAGTAGCAAAATCAGAGGCAGCACATCACAACCAGAGACATTTACAGCCTGCAAGGTTTTGTGTCCAGAGGCAGCAGGAATGAAGAGTCAATGTAGTGAGAAAGTACCGAGATATGGACAGTCCAGACATCTAGGCTTTTCAGGGTCTCTAGCACTAGAATTCTGAGATCTCACAAAGACCCTTGAAGATACATCACTATGATCTCAAAGAAGCAAGCAAGTCTAGTCAAAGGAATAGACCTTCATGAAAGAACACAGGAGATAAAAGGCAAGACAAAGCTGGTCTGTCTTCCCCAAATAAAAGTTCAGAATAGATTAGATCCTGGCCTTGGCACAAAGTTCAACAACTAAAACAGAAGAGATGAGTAAACTTAAAAAAGTCCCTAGAACTATAAAGAATTATTATAGATTTGGAGAACATTGAAAATTCAGCTTAAACTACTAAAAGAGACTCAGCGGAGAAAAATGAATTTTTCACAAGGGCTAGGTGAATACCTAAAGAACAGCAAGAGATTATAAGAAGAAATAAAATCTCTAGAGGAAAAATTTTGAGGATTGTTTATAACAGAAAGTGGCAAACCTTATTACCCAAATGATGAACCCTCTGAAAATGAGAAAAGAGGAAACAAAAATCAATGACTCCATGGGCAAAAAAAACAAACAAAAAACATGAGGACAAGCTCTGAAGATTGAAAAAATAAGAGAAAATACAGTATATTTTATAAAAATAATTTAGAAAAAATGGAGAGATTATATCAGATAATAATTCAAAATATCCTTAAAAGGGTTTACATAGTAAGGAACCACACATTAGAGAGATATAAGCATCCTGGTACCCCTATTATAAGGAGAACTTGGGATGCAGTATTCCCAAAAGCAAAAAGAACAGGTCTTACAATCAAGAATAGCTTACTTCATTAAGGCTGAATATTATCTTGTGGGGTGAATGGCAAATAGACATTTAATGGAATAAAAGAGGAGTGGAACTTAACTATTTCTCATACTAGAAAAGAATATGCAAACCTGAAGGAAGGGATAGGGGAGCAGTTATATATAAACCTCTTAGCTGCACTAGACAAGGAGTACTGAACACAAACAAGGTCTAATAAAAAAGCATATTAATTTCAACAGAGAAACAACTGGAGAGAGGAAGAAGAGAGTTAAGAACAACACTGGTGACAAAATAATTGCAAGCAAAACAACTTCCTGATATTAAAGAGGTGATTTAAAAAGAAAAGAACTAGAATACTGACAAATGGCTGAACAGATTATGATATAGAAATGCAATGGAAGGTTACCGCACCATTAGAAATGACAAAAGAAATTAATTCAGAGAATCAAGGTTAGTATGAACTGATGCAAAGTCAGGATGGCAATTTAAACAAGGATAACACTATAAAGAAAAAGAACACTATGAAATATTTAAGAGTTCTGTTCAGTGCAATAATCTGAAGACCCATGCTGAAGTAAGTTGCTTACACCTGAAAGAGAAGTGATGGAATCCAAGTGTCAAGAATTACTCTTTGGGAAAAGCTCTATGTGTGGCTTTGATTTGGTTGATTATGCTGATGATTTTTGTTTTTTGTTTTTTTGGGTTCTCCTGTTTTTTTTTTATTGGGGTAGGAAATAGTTGACAAAAGGATCATTAAAACATTTTAAATTATGTTCAGAATAGAAGAATATTCAGAAGGAAGCATAAAAAAGTAGGAGAGTTTTGACAGTAAAGTGTGAAATGTTATATGCTGTAAAAAAAACCAAACAATATGAAATAGATTTCATGATTTCATTTGTGAATCTATTTTTCCTGGATTCTGCTAATTAGAATGACTAAAAGATGAGATATTAACAGGTCCCAAATCATAAACTGCAGTCCCACTAACAGTGAAAAAGGTATTCTCTTAGAAATCTGTGTTATTCAGGAGCTCTGAACAATAGTTCCCTATGCTACATTGATGACAAATGAAAATTGCAAATTTTCTCTGTCCAATAAGAAATATAGAGTGCATCACAAAATGACTATGTATGAATATGTGTGTATTTCCTTTAATGTTACTTATGTTATTTTATGTTCTACCTATTTTCTCCCAATGTATATACACATATACATTTGTATGTATGTATCCAAAACAGAGAAAAATTATGTAATGTTCTACTATCAAATGTATACTTGTTATACTACAGAATATAATAGTTGTACTATAGAATGAATACAGAATAAGTAAATGATTAGTTTAATGTCCCAGTCCTGAAATGGTGATTTATCTTAAGATAAAAGTAAAGATACAATTTAATTCTAAACAGGAATGTTAACTGCAAGTATTATATTTTAAATATTCTTAGTATTTTGTTTAATCCTGTACCAAAATTATGACAAGAAATTACATTAGATTATGAGTAAAGCTATATCTGACAAATTGTTGAGGACTTGAGCAACACTCTGAGACTGTAAAATAAAGAACTCTTTACCATCAGTAACTTCCAAGTAGGCTTTAGTGATGATGCTTCCTGCAACATTCAAAGTCTGGCAAATATAGTACCCTACATCAGATCGCTGGACATTTATGATAGTAAGATCACCAGTTTGGGATACAGAAAATCGGCTTGAAGATTGTGGAGGATGGTATGAAAAAAGCAGGTTCTAAAAGATATAATTTAGGGAGACAGCAAGAGAAAGTAATGTTAGATGACCATCAATATTTTTCATACATTAAAATAATAATGTAAATATTTATTATATATTTATATAGAGCTATATATAAGCACACTGTACACATATATACCTTTATTTTTTCAAAATCTATCAGTGCTAATGTCACTTTGGTTACATATAGGAAGTCTAAATTTGACTTCATTGTTCATAGTACTTCACTACAAAAGAAGATGTTGAACACAAGATTTCAAAATGAAAGCTAGAATCATCTCGGTGGCTCAGTGCTAAGACACTGCTGAATCGTATGACACTGGGCCTATCATTGCCCAGTTCTTAGTGTAATTGCCTAGTTCTTAGTTAATTCTGCCTTGCAATCGATACTTAATATCTAATCTAAGACAGCAGGTAAGGGTTAAAAAGAAAAGAAACCCAGACTAGCAGTTCAATGGGGGAGTAGAAGGAAGGGGAAAACAAATGTTAACATAGATTCAAAACAATGTGGTCAAAACAAACTCAATTTCTAACTCTAAAAGTTTTTTGACTTAGCATAATTAAATTTTAACCAAGAATTCAAAGGTTTATTAAGGTATTTCTAATATACTAATAAATGCTTATTTTATTACTCCATTGCAAATAATCCAGTTGCCTATACCAACTAACCTGTTAGACCATCTCAATTACCTTGTTGCTTCCATTAAATAATGACCAAATTATTTTTTAGAAATATATTAACTGAAATGAATAAGTATGTATCAATTTTGAATAAAAATAACGTATGTATACATATATTTAAAACTACTAAATGGGTAAGTTTTATTGAAAGTACTCTCAAACTGAAATACCATATTTGACAGTCAACAGAAAATCAGGGTAGATATACATATGAAAGTGAGCATTATTTTGTATTTTGGGAAATATTGAAATATATTTCACAAAAAAAGTTGTCTGAAAATATATCAAAGAAATTCTCCAAATAATCATATTTTAGATGATTATAAATGGCTATATTGCAAAGTATGATAATGAAAACAGTATCAAGGAAAAAGAGAGTATGGGATAAATCTAAACTTATTTGAGATCCATAATCATAATTTATAAAATTTCAGATAATTTTTACCAAGTAAAAATTTATGTATATGTGTGTATATACATACACACACATATATATATACATAGCTATACATAGCATACCTATATATAGTACCAGAAATAGCTAAGTTGTTAAAATATTTATTCAACTGACTATAGAGGACAAACTGTAAAACTAGGGCATTCATCAAACAGAATGAAAACAAAAATGTGCTTGATTGGGAGTCAGAAAGAAATTACCTGCATTTTCTTTATAGACAGTACAAATGATAGCTACTGGGAGTAATGCAAGCAACTGTTTAAGTATGGAAACATCTACATTAAAAATAAATCCATTTTCCAATTATCAAGTAGTTAACAGATATGAATAGTTTTCAAAAAAATTTCACATGATTGATAGCCACTCAAGAGAAATGTAAATAAAAATAACTCAAATTTTAATCAAACCCACCAAAATTGGGAAAGTGGAACAAATGGAACTAGTTAATTTTGGAAGAATTGTGAGAAGGTAGGCACACGAATATATTGTTTGTGGAGATTGGTCTAAGCATTCTGGAAAGGCATTGGGAACTGCACTAAAAATAAAAAATGACTAAAATGTCCACATTCCACTCTTTAACTCTGTGTTCACAATAATAAGTAATCACAAAGACTGAAAAGTACTATGTAAACATCAAAATATGTACAGAAAGATTTTTGTTGTAAAAAATTAGAAACAAATTAAATGCTTATCATTTGAGGAAAAGGTAAATAAATTATGTTAGATGACTACAATGAAATATCACTTTTCTATAAGACAATGAAGTTGAAGATTCAAAGAAACATATCAAAGACTCACATGAACTGTTGCAGAAAAGTAGGCAAGAACCAGGAAAAAACCATTCATAATGACTAATACGATGTAAATGAAAAGAAATAAAAACCGGAAATTTAAAAAGGGCAATGAAAAGACCAATTTTTTCTTTGAGTTGTGACAATGTAACTCCTTACTCTTTTTGTAAAGACTGATTATGGACATTGCATAACCTATTTATAATTGTTTGAAATGTTGATTAGTTTTTTGTTTTTTTTAAACCCTTACCTTGCATCTTGGAGTCAATACTGTGTATTGGCTCCAAGGCAGAAGAATGGTAAGGGCTGGGCAATGGGTGTCAAGTGACTTGCCCAGGGTCACATAGCTGGGAAGTGTTTGAGGCCAAATTTGAACCTAGAACCTCCCATCTCTAGCTCTCAATTCACTGAGCTACCCAACTGCCCCCGAAATGTTGATTAGTTTTAATGAACTATTTTTTCACTTTTTTCCCCTATTCTTTGTCACCAAGGCTGGCTACCTGGGTGGGTTGGGGTGGAGAAGGACAAAGTAGCTTAAAAGCCTTCATCAGGTTTTAAGTCATTAAAACTTTAATACCTCGAAATTGTATTAAGACCTTTGGGATACCCTGTAATTGGAAGTAAAGTTAATATACAAATAAAAGATATCAATAAAATCAACTGAATGAATGAAAAGTGCAATGATACACTAAATGCTAATACATAAGAAAAATCATGGTCAAGGAAGGCCAATAACAGATGATAGGCAAAGTTTTTGTTTGTGATTTTGAGTGTGTATGTGTGTGTGTAAATTTTTGCTTCCACCAATGAAAGATGTTGAGTTGGTAATGTAGAATGCGGGCAGTCAAAACACTCAAAGGATATGAATTTAAATTTCTGTAGCAATCTAGATTAGAAAGTTACACATCTTATACAGATTATGTCCATGATATGCAGAACATAATAAAAAATTCATCAAATTTGTAGACTTATATGATTTAAACCGCAATCCAAATATTAAAAGCTTCAAAGTAAATAACTAAACATTAGCTACAATAGCCCTTGAACTTCTGGATCATGGAAATTTTGGATGATTTATATAATGTATAAGAAAAGAAAAAAATTGCCCTAGATAATGAAAAAAACCTGTAAGCATATTTCAATTTAAAGAGTAAACCACTGTAAATAAAAACTATATCTGATTACATATTAAAAAATAAGGTATATAAAACAAGCAGTCAAGAACATAGAGAACAAATCTTCTTCAATCTAATCTTCCATGGCAATACCATACCTTGGTTACAGTATTTGTAATCTATTTGGATTTTATCTGAAATGCAAGTGTCTTAGACACTTGAATCAACAAACTAGAAAAATCTTCTTCCTCAATGCCATAACACTAGAGACCTTATAGCACAAGCAGTACACATAAGCTTAAAAATTCATTGTAAAAAGTAGATTTTTCCTGTTTTTAGAGTAAAGGAAAATGAGAGTTTTGAGGTTACCGGAGGGATTAGAATAGACATTATAATGGAAAAGAATCTGGTCTAGGACTCTGTCACCTTATGTCTAGGCTACTGTAATAGCCTGCTAAATGGTTTTCCTGCTTCAAATCTCTACTCACTCTAGACCAGACATTCAACTGTCAAACTGATCTTCCTAAACGCACAGATTTGCTTATGTCACTTCCCCATGCCCCCCTCACCTCTATTCAGTCAATTCAATTGTTCCCTATTAACTCCACGATAAAATAGAAAATGCTTTGTTTGAAATTTGAAGTCATTCATAATCTTGTCCTGTCTTGCCTTACTAGTATTTTTATACCTGACTCTCCCAAAGGGACTACTTCATTAGGATTACTTTTTGTTCCAGTACACAATACTCCATCTCCAGATTTCAAACATTTTCACTGGCTATCTCCAGTGTCTGGAATTCTCTTCCTTCTTTTCTCCACTTCCTGGCTTTCCTGACTTCCTTCAAGCTTCTGTTAGAGGTTCACCTTTCATGAGACGCCTTCCTAGTCCTCCTTAATCTTAGCAGGGTCCTTCTGAGACTACCCAATTCATCCTGTAGGTATCGTGTTTGTACATTGTTGCTTTTATATTTTCTCCCTTATTAGACTGTGAATTCTTTGAGAGAAGGATTCTCTTTTGCCTTTGCAACTCCAAAACTTATTGCTCATGACTGGCACATAAAAGGTGCTAAATAATTTGCAAATATGTACAGGAACAAAGGAGATAAAAAATAATTTGATTTGTACTTGAGCAAAAACAATAAGATAAGATAGTCTGTTTCAGTTCTAACTATGAATACTAACATTGGTTGCAATACAAAGGAAGTTAAAAGGTAGACTAGAAAAAATTTTGAAAGGAATAGGAATTGGATAGCAGGAAATCTGCTATCATCTGTTACTGTCCCTTCTTCTCTTAATAAAGCCTTCACAGAAATCACAGGCCAGGGGCAGTGTTACCTACCACTTGGCTACTGCTGTTGCTCAGGAATGGGTGGCATAACATAACTGCCTATGGTACCTCTTTCCATTCTGGAGGTAAAGACTTTGTCCTTTGAGATTACTTTTCGAAGCCGTCTGTTTTTATTTCCATGTTCTCTACAAATTCAATTTTGACCAAATAAAAATCATAATCAAATTAAATCATCCAAATTTTCCACTTTATATTCATGATCCACAACCGAGTCCATCAAGGAATCTTGTAGCCAGTTTTCAATTACTTTGATGCTTTTATTATTTGTATTGATATTTAAACCATATGAGCCTACAAATCTGATTAACTTATTTCCATATTCTTCATTCCACAGACATAATATGTTCAATTAAAGTAAATGACTTGCTAAGTTCAAATCCTGGCCCAGACACTTAGAAGTTTTGTCAATCTGACCAATTCACTTAACTTTTCTCAGCCTTATTGTCTTCATCTATATCTGAGAATTTTTGTTATAATCAAATGACATAGCATATAAAAAGCACTTTCAAAAACAACTCAGAATATAAACACTAACAAACTATTGTCATGATTATTGTTAAAAATATGCAGAATTTCTGGTCAAAAGTTCCAATTAGTAGAATGAATTAAAAATATTGTGAATGTAACTAAAATTAAAATCACAATAAATTGATTTTTTAATGCTATTTTATATTACTTTGCACTGTTTCTATTTAAGGTATGTGTCCTTGAGCTACTTTGAAACACAGAAAAGAATTTTCTCTTTTTTCTCTCATTCTAAAGTGTAGGTCTGACTATGTTATCTAAGGCCTACTCCATGAACTCCAGTGGATAACAATTTCTTTTAAGAACAAATACAAGTACTCAGTCATTTAAATCTATTAACTTTCCAGTAGTCTTACATTTTTACTCTTCTCTACATCACAATCCAGCTACATCGGCCTACAGGCTATTTCCCTCATATGCCTTCCATCTCCCATTTCTCCCACAATCCTGGAATTTTCTCCCTCCCTACCTCTCTCTACCTCTTAGAATTCTGGCTTCCTTCAAGACTGAAAAGCTACCTCTTACAGGGGGCTTTCCCAATCTCCCAGATCCTAAGGTCTTTCTGTCTAAGATGACTTTCTAGCTACTCCTCACATATTTTTACATACATCTTCCTTAGCATGTTGTTTTCCCTGTAACAAGCATAAGTTCCCTGAGGGCAGTGCTTGTTTTTGTCTTTCTTGAACCCCCCCAGTGTTTCACACAGCATATGGAATGTAATAAACAATAAATGTCTGCTGACTGACTAGTTTATGAATAAAACATTGTACAACACACGGGAGTCCCATCATCTACTAATTTATAAGTCTAATGAATGTAACCATTTTTCTCACACTGATTCTAGAATTGTGACTGGGGGTCAAAAAGTCAGAAAAACTTCATACTTGACTTCCTTCTCTCCTCCAAAAAATCGCTGGTTGAGGATTTCCAGTTGCCTCACACTGGAAAGTTACAGTTCGTCCCAATGCAGCAACTTGGTCACGAGGCTTCACAACAAAGTGTGGAGGCTCTAAAGGGAAACAGCAAATTATACTTAATCAAAAGCAGATAAAATGTTTACAAATGGAATAACTTTCTAATAGCTATATTCATTTTATTCAAAATGTAGCAATTTTAGTAACATTCTCATTTTAACATGAAGTTAAATGGTAAAGACAATCCATCTTTACAAATATAATTGCTTAGTTATGAGTAGGAACTTGCTGTAGATTCATGTAAGTTCAACCTCATACAAATGAGTAATTCATTGGATAAAATTTGGCCCTTTTTATATTAAATATATCTGATATTTATAATGCATAAATGTTGCCTTTTCTGATTTAAGGCTGCTTAACAATAAACCCAATAAACATACACATAAAAAGCTCCAAATGTATACAGGCTCTAAATTCACTTTAAGTTAACTAAAAATTTCCTGAAATGCTACTATGTGAAATACAACAATTTAGACTCTTCAATCTAATTACTAAATAGAAATGAATTTAAAAATCCATTCATAGGATTAAAAAGGCTCTATTTACATAGGCAAGGGCATGTTCAAACAAAATATATATGGAAATGAAGGCATATTTGAACCATCTGCTCATCCTGACATTATAATTACTGCCAGCTTTGTCCAAAATGTTTGATTTATGCAGCCTTAAATGGCCACTTCATCTAGCAGTAAATAGAGTGTCAGAAAATTATGTCTGTTACCCTGCAAGCAATGGCAGTTGAAAACATTAGGTATGCTGACTGAGCTCCTCCTGAAAAAAAAAATCAAATAGTATGCTTGCTTTTAGGCTGTGCTTTATGCTGGGACAGAAGTTCACTAAATGAAAGACTTTTTACTTATTGTTTATACTTTTCAAATTCACTTCTTATCAACTGTCTGAAACACCTAATTATTCTCTTCTCTTGTTTAAGTTAAAAAAAAAAAAGGAATGTTTCAACCCCAATATTTTAACACTCTATGGAGCATGGTCTTTTTTTTTTTTTAATCCATTTTTCTTTTCTAAGGATATTTTCATTCCTTTATGCCCTTAACTTTAAAACCAGTTTCAGTTATGCAAAATACTTAGGGCTACTGCTTAAGAATAGTAAATGAATCAAACAATAGGTTTATTCAGACCAAATCCATAAATGCTTCCACTAAAAGACAATCTGTTTTTTCTCTTGAATCAGGTCAGTGTTTGTGACTATTTATTCTTCTTACCCCAAATTTCCCTGTCAAGCGATGGCCTGTGTAAGAATAATTTATTAAGAATATTTTTATAATAATTTAGTTGCTGAACACTGAAGAAATGCATTAGAGAAAAGTGCTGGTCATGTGGCAAGAGCAAAGAGTAACAGATGGAATGTCAGTGTTCACTGGTAACTACAACATGTAAGAATCGTAAAGGAAAACCTTTATCATCACTTTAACTGTCAAACATGAACAGAAATAGAAAATGATAGGTAAAGATGGGTATAATCTGAATATTTATAGTGAGTACGCATATCATGATATCACAGGTTCACTGAAGTACTGGACTAAATAAAAAAAAGTGTTTATGTATGTATGTGTGTATATATGTCTATATCTCCATATCCTTGCCAAATTGCTTGCTCTGGTACAAATAGATAATTAAATTGCTTCAAATCAAAGAGCTCAGTTGGTGCAGAAATTGTTATAGAATCTGTGCTTATTGACTATTAGGATCTCCTATAATTCTGTGACATTATGCTTCTACTTAGGCAAAATTGAAGCTAAAATGAATAGCAAAAAATATAGCCTATATTTAACAAAGTACAAAGGATGATGAAAGGTTTGGAGATATAGATTAATAGCACAGATTTCCAGGTTGGGGGACCAAGGTTGCTACCCAAACTATTAATTTTTGTCCACTGCATCTAAGCTGCCATCTTAACTCTGCACCTAATTTTTAAAATTAGTTTATACTAAAGTGGTTTAGTCTTTAACTAATGCTTTATTGGCATTCATGTATAATATAGACAAAGCAAGAGTAATAGAGATAGACTTCTTTTATTAGGTATATATATATTAAAGGTAATAGACTTCTTTTATTAGGTATATATATTAAAGCATTGAATTTGTTAAGTATTGTGCAGAGTGAAAATCAAAAGGCCAAAAAGGAGTCAAACTAGCTAACAAATTAAACAGAAATAAAGAGTCTAAGTTTTCAGGGAATGTTGTTTCAATCAATTAATTTTGATTTCCAGACACATGCATTACAGAAACAGCATGGAAAAGGGATATTTTGAATATTCTCTGTTAAAATTATGCAAGATTCCTTGATAAATACAAGCAGAGGAATAAAATTTTAATCTATAATACACTGCTCAATATCACACAAAGCATAAGATGGAGATATATGCTTGACAAAAAACCAATCTTGTCATTGTCTTAAAGAATGTCCAAAGAAAATCCAAATAAGACAGTTATTCTTTGTAGATGTGGGACTATTAAGATGTTCCTGTTTACATATGACATTGCATCAAGGCCCATTATAATTCAGAAACTTTTCAATGAGACACACAGATACTCAAAGAGTCTGTCCTAAAAATCTACGACAGAGAAAATAAAAGGATGAGGAATGTCAATGCAGACTGTCCATCAATACATAAATCTTACAAACAGCAAGTTGGGTGCAAAATTGAATAGGCCAAATCTGTCAATTAGTAAGCATTTATCATATACTCGTGTTAGGTTTAAGCTAAGCACTGGGGATAAAATGACAAAAATGAAGCAGTTTCTGTTCTCAAAGAGAATCAAGGGAGAAAACATGCATATTAATATGAAAAAGATACAAAGTGACTTTGGTATAAGTGATTGCACTATCAGCTGGGAGTATCATGAATGACCTCATGTAGAAGGTGGCACTTGAACATAGTCTTGAAGAAAGCTAAGGACTTGGAGATAAAAGGAAGTACATTCTAGGAATTGGGGACAACCAGGACAAAGGTAAAGAAATAGGAAAAACTACCTGTTAATGAGGAATAGCAACGAGGCCAGTTTGATTGGCCTGTGATGGGAAACATGTATAATAAGGCCTAAAAGGAAGGTTGGGGGGCGACTGTGAAAAGTTTTAAAAAAGAAAAATATTATATTGATCCTAAGAATAATATAAAGCCACTGGAATTTTTTGAGAAAAGTAGTGAAGTGGTCAATTTTGTACTTTTAGGAAACTGATTTTGATAACTCTGTGGTGGATGTGGATTGAAATGGGAAGAGATTTAAGGCAAGGAGGTCAACACTTAGGTTATATTAATGGTGCCAGTAGTACTGATAAGGATATGAGCAAGGGTGGACTATGTATAGGGAGGGAGAGAGAAGGGAGGAGATGCAAGATCTCTTAGGAGATAGAAACAAAATCTGAAAACTGACTGAATATAAGGGATAATATAAGGGTTCAGGATAATTAGAAAGTAATGAGTTTACAGGCTTAAGTGATAGGAAGAATGATGTATAGTATAGTCAGAAATAGGAAAATAGGAGGGTGTTCCGGGGAAAAGATGAGTTCTACTTTGGAGTATTTGGAGTTTAAGATATTTGTAAGAGTCCAGCTAGGTACAGCTAGTAGACTGAGAGCCAGGCCTGGAGATGGAAGGTCCTGTGTTCAAATCTGGCCTCAGACACTTTCTAGCTGTGTGACCCTGGGCAAGTCACTTAATCCCCATTGCCTAGCCCTTACTCCTCTGCTGCCTTAGAATCAATATGTAATATTGATTCTAAAATGGAAGGTAAGGGTTTAAACTGAATGAATAAATAAAAATATATTTGTGGAATGCTAAGTTTAAGAAATCAGAGAATTGTATGGGACTAGGATATGAGAGTAAAACATATATGGACATACATATCTGGGAGTTATTTATGTAGAAACAATCATTAAATTCATGACATGTAGAAGAGAAAGTCTAAGAGAACATTGGGGTATGCACTTACAGCCAGGACAGCAGGACATAGAGGATGATCTCACAAAGAAAACAGATATAGGCAGACAGACAACCAAGATCACGGAACCCCAAAGAGGAAAAGTGTCTGGGAGGAGAGGATGATCAATATGTCAAACACTACAGAGAGATCAAGAGTAATGAAGATTGAGAAAAAGCCATTAAATCTGTTGGTCAAAAGGTCAGCAACAACTTTGGCAATATCAATTAAGTGAGGAGATTAGAAGCTAGACTGCAAAATGAATGAGAGTAGAGAAAATGAGGGCAATTATTGTAGACCACATTGTCTAGGAATTTAAATAAATAAAGGAGAGAGGTATCTAGATATTTAAATACTCAGTTAAAGACAGTTGGGCTGCATTTTGGAAATTGCATAGCATTTCTGGTCAGCCTGTGTTTTTTCCTGTTACAAAATCCTTCTTTTTTATAGCAATAATCATCCACTGATACTACAGGGAGACATCATAATTACTAAGAAATCAAAATAATAGGCTAAAGTGTAATAAAATTTACTCTTTTAAAATGTAGGATAAGAAATTGATATGAATAATAATTTAATTCTTCCAAGGATAAAGTTATTTTCTGGAACACCATTTAGCAGGCAGATGTAATAATTTAGTGAATGGTATACATGTGACATTATATAATTAGCATAATTTTAAAAAGTAAGCTTCTGCTGATGCCATCAGCTGAGTATGTAGGAGAACAGTGGTTCCATATGTGAATTAGAGATGTAGTGATAAAAATGGATAATAGATGTTTAAACTGTGTGCTTTACTGGTCAATATATCAAGAAAAGGTGATCTCAGTGATTGTGAAAGTTCTTTCCTCAATATTTATAACACATCTATAATACTAAGTCTCAGAGGCTCAAGTACTTAAATTAACTGGAACTGATAAAAGATTTTAACTACCTATAGGAAGCCCCACTAGTTTATGAAGTATGTAATAACAATGGGATTTAGGAAAATGATCTCTAAAGATGTGGTATATATATATGGTTGAGCTATACTGTTGAAGGGACTTTTCAAAAACCTCACAGATGAAATCATAGGTCCACTGAAATAATATTCTAATGTAGGAAACCTTGCTGATTGCAAAATAATATTTTTTTTAATTTAAGGACTGAAGAAGACTAGAAAGTATATTTCCACGTATAGAATTATCATAGTGGTTTCTTTTCCAAAACCTTAGAAATATGCTTAATTACAGGCTAAAATTTCTATTTTTTTGAAAGTCAGTTTTTTTCCCCAAATCTCAATGATTTATTTTGTGAAACAGAAATGTTTTGCCCAAATTACTTTTATCCTATAGTAATTCTTTATGACAGAATATTTGCTTAGAAATGACTACTACATTTTGTAGGTAGATTTCAAAGGAAATAAACTATAGCAGCTATGAGACCTGCCTCAGAAAAAATAGTAATTAAAAAAAAAACCTCTTTAGCAAGCATATTCCATGTTTAAAATTATCATTCTCTTAGAAACGTGATGGACCAAATGAAGATTCCTTCTGAATAACAGTATTTTTGGACCTAAGTATGAGCATTCATCACAGAACTTCACAATTAAGAAAGTTTTTAAAACAAAGGTACATAAGACTGAAAATACATGTGAATTTTTGATTCAATGGGAATAATAATGACCTAGATTCTTCAAAGGACAAAGCACTCTCTGGGGTGCCATGTAGCATTGAGATTTATAATAAATGGTCATTTCTGAGCTGTTAAAGAATTTAAAAGTATCCAGCTGACTTCTCAGGAAGAAATTCATTAATTAAAAAGAATGGCTTCATATGTGGAAAAATGTAGACACAAATCAAGCATATGGGTACATCATGTTTTTACTTTTTACACAAATGAAAATGAATTTCATCTTGACAAATGAACACAAATACAAGAAGAATACCCTCTATTTCTATTTGAATTACCATTAATAATGGTAAGACTTATAGAGACTTAAACAGTTTATTATTTTTTAATAGAATAACCAATTGGAAACCTACTTTTCATTCTAAAAATACAAATTGAAAATATATTTTAAGTATTTTTATTTTGTTTTTGTTACTTGTTAGAAACTATACAACTGAAAGAAAAAACCTTTATTAACTTATTTCAAAATGAACTCTATTTTACAATTCAAGAGAAAGGTTAAGATTATATATCATTTGAATAAGACAAAAGTTAGCACACCCATTACCTTTACTTTCTGTCACAGTTACCCATACTTCATGCAGAATATATTCTGTGCAGTCTGTCTTTGTTGTCAAGAACAAGTGAAACATGGAAGTTGATTGGTTGAAGGACATGGAGGGGTATGGATGGAAAGGGGAAGAGAAGTTCCAGTCACAGTGAGACGGTGATTAGAAGATGGCCAATAAAATTTCAACTTACCAGACACAACTAAAATAAAAAAGAAAGAATGGAATAAATAAAAGTAAAGAAATATAATGACAAAACAAAACAAAAAAGGTAATAGAATTCTATTTAGCTATGCTTCTGATTTGAAATTAAAAACAAACACATAAATACTTGAGATACATGAATCATGCTCTTCCATGAATAAAACACTGATTTAATATCTTTAGGTTAATAAATAATTTAAGAAAAAAATATAAATGAGTCTTAAAATCTCAATATGTGACAAATGGCATAGCAAAAATGGATGGCACATTAAAAAATAAAATCACTTTTCAAGGACTTTACATTATTCTACAATTTGAGAAATTTAGAAAATATGTACATATACAATGGCATAAAATATTACTGTTTTAGAAGACATAGTGCATGCTTTGGAATCATGGCTAAATTTTTAAACCTCACAATTGGATCTCTAAATTCAATTTTTTAAAATGTGTGCTACTAATGATTTGCTATTAAATAATAAGGCAAATGATGATTCATGCAGAATTTTTTAAAAAGTAAAATGTGATTAAACATGGAAACACAGAGAAAACTTCTGAACTTCTAAGTTGTTGAGCATAAGTAAGGACAATTACCTGTTAGGAATGCTAAAGCACTGGACATTTGAATATGGAAAGAATGGGTGTTCAGGTTAAAAACTTAGAGAAGGTATAATAATGTTTTACCTCTTCATATTGGAAAAATCAAGATTCAGTACATTTTCAAAAATACCTAGACAACATCAAAATTACAACTCCCTCAGGTTAGTGACAATATTAAATTCTAGTCATTTAAAATCCAGTAAGCTGAAAAAGCCTTTGACAAAATACAGCACCCATTCCTATTGAAAACCCTGGAAAGTAAAGGAATAGAAGGACCTTTCCTAAAAATAATAAACAGTATATACCTAAAACAATCAACAAGCATCATATGCAATGGGAATAAATTAGAAGCCTTCCCAATAAGATCAGGAGTGAAACAAGGATGCCCATTATCACCTCTTATTATTCAACATAGTACTAGAAACACTAGCAGTTGCAATTAGAGAAGAAAAAGAAATTGAAGGTATCAAAATAGGCAATGAGGAGACTAAGCTATCACTCTTTGCAGATGATATGATGGTCTACTTAAAAAATTCTAGAGAATCAACTAAAAAGCTAGTAGAAATAATCAACAACTTTAGCAGTCGCAGGATACAAAATAAATGCACATAAATCATCAGCATTTCTATATATTTCCAACACATTAGAGCAGCAAGAGGTAGAAAGAGAAACACCATTTAAAATAACCCTAGACAATATAAAATACTTAGGAATCTATCTACCAAAACAAACACAGCAATTATATGAAAACAACTACAAAACACTTTCCAAACAAATAAAACTGGATCTCAACAATTGGAAAGCCATTGATTGCTCATGGGTAGGACAAGCTAACACAATAAAAATGACCATTCTACCCAAATTAATTTACCTATTTAGCGCCATACCTATCAAACTACCAAAAAACTTCTTTACTGAATTAGGAAAAACTATAACAAATTTCATTTGGAATAACAAAAGATCAAGAATATCAAGGGAAATAATGAAAAAAAATGTGAAAGGAGGGGGCCTAGCAGTACCAGATATTAAACTATACTATAAAGCAGCAGTCATCAAAACAATATGGTACTGGCTAAGAGACAGAAGGGAGGATCAGGGGAATAGACTTGGAGTAAGTGACATCAGCAAGACAGTGTATGATAAACCCAAAGACCCCAACTTTTAGGACATGAATCCACTATATGACAAAAACTGCTAGGAAATTTGGAAAACAATATGGTAGAGATTAGGTTTAGATCAATATCTCACACTCTACACCAAGATAAATTCAGAATGGGTGAATGACTTGAATATAAAGAGGGAAACTATAAATAAGCTAAGTGAACACAGAATAGTATACTTGTCAGATCTCTGGGAAAGGAAAGATTTTAAAACCAAGCAAGAGTTAGAGAAAATTACAAAATGTAAAATAAATGGTTTTGATTATATTAAACTAAAAAGCTTTTGTACAAACAAAAACAATGCAGCTAAAATCAGAAGGGAAACAACAAATTGGGAAAAAATCTTTATAACAAAAAACTCTGACAGAGGTCTAATTACTCAAATATACAAGGAGCTAAATCAATTGTATAAAAAATCCAGCCATTCCCTAATTGATAAATGGGCAAGAGACATGAATAGACAATTTTCAGATAAAGAAATCAAAAGTATCAAAAGCACATGAGAAAGTGTTCTAAATCTCTAATAATTAGAGAAATGCAAATCACAACTCTGAGGTATCACCTCACACCTAGCAGATTGGCTAAAATGAAAGAAGAGGAAAGTAATGAATGCTGGAGGGGATGTGGCAAAATTGGGACATTAATGCATTGCTGGTGGAGTTGCAAACTGATCCAATCATTCTGGCTGGCAATTTAGAACTATGCTCAAAGGGCTATAAAAGAATGCCTGTTCTTTGATCCAGCCATACTATTGTTGGGTTTGTACCCCAAAGAGATCATAGATAAACAGACTTGTACAAAAATATTTATATCTGTGCTTTTCGTGGTGGCAAAAAACTGGAAAAGGAGAGGGTATGTCCTTTAATTGGGGAATGGCTAAACAAATTGTGGTATATGCTGGTGATGGAATACTATTGTGCTCAAAGGAATAATAAACTGGAGGAATTCCATGTGAACTAGAAAAACCTCTAGGAATTGATGCAGAGCAAAAGGAGCAGAGCCAGAAGAACATTGTACACAGAGACCAATAACTTCTGTACAAGCAGCAATGCAATGATCCAGGACAATTCTGAGGGATTTATGGAAAAAAACGCTACCCACATTCAGAGGAATGGAAATACAGGAGAAAAGCAGCTGCTTGAACACATGTGTTGAGGCAGACATGTTTGGGGATTTTGATTCTAAACTACGACACCAATGCAATGATCAACAATTTGGAAATAGGCCTTGATCAATGACACAAACCAGGAGATATGCGCATTGGCCAGGGGTGGGGGGAAGGCAAGAGGTGAAGGTGAAAGTAGGAGCATGAATCATGTAACCATGTTAACATTTCTAAAAAATGAATATTAATAAATGTTAAAAAAATCCAGTAAGCCTAAGAAATCTGTCCATAGTGTTCAAAATAAGTGATACTAAAGACAAATCTTTTCTACATGTTTTACAAAATATTTAATAATTTTGAGAATGCTTTTAAAATAAACGTGAAAAGATATTAGAATCAACTTTTATTATTTAAGTGGAAGTCTACATTTTTTTTTAAATTAATAAAGTGAAGAGGCAAAAAAGAGGCACTGATTTTCTTAGTGCCCAGAATAAAATTTACCATTAAATTTCTAAAATTGATCAATTATTCTAAAAAGATGAGACTTCACATTTTAAAATAAATGTAAGAATCAGTTAGTTTACATTTAAGAAAGATTATGACTTTAAAACTAAGGATTAGAATTACACTACTCTCCTAAGAGAAGTTAAAGAATTTTCTTCTTTCAAAATCTTTTTTTTTTTGACACAATATTTTAAAAGAAGGAAGTATATGAATTGGGACAAATGAAAAGTTTACATAGACTCGGAAAGGGCAAGATCCTTCCAGACCCATAATTCATAAAATGTTATGTACTATGCAGAATGTTAAATCATCCAGTTTACTCTTGTAAAAACATGGTCAGTATTTGATTATGAGAGGGAATTTTTTTTATTTGCTTATCTTTTTTTTAACATTTATTAATAATCATTTTTAACATGGTTACATGATTCATGCTCCTACTTTCCCCTTCACCCCCCGCTCTCTCCCCACCCATGGCCGACGCACATTTCCACTGGTTTTGTCATCTGAGTCTATTATAATAAAATAAATTATTTTCACAAATAATAGAAATTTGCTTTTCATTATAGGGACATACATTTGGGGGTTACCTTTTTGGTCAAATCTTAAAGGGATAACTTAGTAAATACTATATATGTATAACATAAATATATAACACAAGACAATATAAGACAAGATAAAAGATGGTAACATCAAAAACAATAAGAAAGGTGAATATATCCTTTTTTTAAAGAGAACTTTTAAAAACTCTATAATCTCTCTTATAAACTATTTAAAAATCAAAGCTTGCCCAGAAAGTATTCCTTCTATTTTCATTTGACTCACTTTTCATTGTTTAGCTGTCAGGCAGGGGTGTGGGGAACAACAAACAACCATTCTTATTGGCACATTGGCACACACGAAGAAAATTGCAACCCTGCAGTTTCGTTAGTTTAAATAACATCAATTTATTTCATACTCATTTTTAAAAAAATTAACAGTATTCACAATTCCAGGAACTGGAAGCTAAAGCAAGAGATCATTCACAGTTTAGGAACCAAGTTAATTTTGATCCTAATTTTAGAAGTAAGGAAGCTAACACTCAAACTTGTCCACAAATGTCCCAAGTAGCTAGTGGTACAGCTAAAAGTATAACACAAGTCTCAAATCCTGGTTCTCTAATTTTTACTTCATAATGTTGCTTCCTCCAATAAATTTAAATGTTGCTCCCACCATATAAATCAGATTAACTAGAGAATAAAAATAAATTTATAGCTTTTGGGGGTTGCAGAATCTATATGTTAAATAATATAAACTGGATCTGGATTTTGTGATTGTCTAAACTTAAGAAAGCAATGGAGAAGATACTAATAATGTAGATTAAAGTTAAGTTTCTTAACTTATAAACACTTATAAACTTGCCACTGGACATATGCAATTGTTTTAAAAAGACAAAAGTATAAACTGTCTAATTTAAAGGAATTAAAATTTCCACATTTAAATATATAAAATTCATATGCATACTGGGCAAATTAAATGCATAAAACACAGGAACAACAACATATATAAATAATTTTAAATGTTTATCCCCTAATGCTGGGTAGCATTTCTTTTTGAGGTAAAATTTAGCTTATTATAAAAGCCTATCATTAGGTCTTTCAAATTTCAAATTTTAAAACCATGTAATTAATGGAAGCAAAGAGAGACAATTTTAGAATACTGTATATTTAACAGATTTTTTTAAAAATATAAACAACTTTCCCCCTCCACATTCCTCTGTAGAGCATAATTAGATGTATCATTTTCACTTCAAGATTAACTTGCAAATATAATATAGCATATTTTAAAATATCTTCACTATTTCCGACTCAATAATTACTAAATATAATTCTATTAATTTAGTTATCAAGTTAAAAGCATTTCTAAGAATTCTTTACATTAAAACAGTATATCATATCATGAAAAATAAATATATTTGAACTTAAATGTCTCATAGCTAAGTACCATGATGATAAAGAAGAAATGTTAATTGTAGAATAACAAAAATATATTAAAGATGACTATTGAATTTCTTAAAACATGATGAAAAGAATACTACATTGAGATTTAAAAGTTTTCCTTTTAGATCTATCACATGTAGTTTCTCAGGTACTTTGCCTTTCTAAGCCTCAGTTTCCTCATTTGCAAAATTGGGCTCTAAAATCCCTGTCATAACCTAATTATTTAAAAAAAAAAAAGCATTGTTAGAAAAGACATGTTTATTATATGTACACACAAAACTATGTACCTATAAATAGTATGTGTGTGTGTGTATATATATATACATGGTGTGTTATAAATTGGCCTTAGAGTCAAATGCCTATTTCAAATCCCATCTCTGGCATATACTGGCTTTGTGACCAAGGAAAGTCTTGAAAACACTGCCTTTATACTCAATTCTTCACACTTACCACACACAGCTAATGAGTTAACATCTTTTCATTGTGTATATGTAATAATCTGAATTTATTCCAGGCTGGGTGGAGTAGAGCGACAGTTGGTCATGCTTAACTGCCATTTCAGTCAATGGTCATTCCCTTATACTTTAACTTGATTCCCTGGCTTGTAAAGTCTTACCCATTGTTCCTTCCTGTCTCCTATCCACCCCACTGAGCCCACAATTAATATTTAAGTCAACTTCCCTGGTTTTCCCCATAATACCCCTCAGGCAATCTTTTAAAGCTCTTTGGGCATAATTTCCAATTGCCATCCAGAGTGGTCGGATCAATTCACAACTCCACTGGCAGCATGATAGAGTCGCAATTTTGCCACATCCCCTCCAACATTTATCAGTGTCCCTTACTATCATATTGGCCAATCTAATAGTTGTAAAGTGGTACCTCAGAATTTATTTGATTTGCATTTCTCTAAT
Organism: Gracilinanus agilis; assembly: GCF_016433145.1. Classification (NCBI taxonomy): domain Eukaryota; kingdom Metazoa; phylum Chordata; class Mammalia; order Didelphimorphia; family Didelphidae; genus Gracilinanus; species Gracilinanus agilis. Next base: position 429,082,838 of record NC_058132.1, read on the forward strand.
CAGGAGGGATTTAGAACATCTTTTATATGCTTTTGATAGTTTTAATTTCATCATTTAAAAACTTCCTATTTATGTCCCTTGACCATTTGTCAATTGGGGAAGGGCTTGATTTTTTATAACTGACTTCACTGCTTATATATTTCGGAAATTAAATCTTTTGTCAGAGTTTTGTTTGTTTTCAGAGTTTGTCGCTTTCTTTATAATTTTTGTTGCTTTGGTTTTGTTTGTACAAACCCTTTTAAATTTAATATAACCAAACTCATTTTGTAATGTTTACATTTTGTAATGTTCATTAATCTCTTGCTTGGTCTTAAATTCCTCCTTTTTCCCACAGATATGATAGGCATACTATTCTATGTTCGCGTAATTTATGATTTTACTCTTATTAATTAAGTCATTTACCCATTTTGAATTTATCTTGATATAAGCATAAGGTATAAGATGTTGATCTAAACCTATTTTTTCCCATACTGTTTTCCAATTTTCACAGCAGTTTTTGTCAATTAGTGAGTTCTTAACACAAAAGCTGGGATCCTTGGGTTTATCAAACACTAGCTTGCTGAACTCATTCATCCATAGTCCATTACATTGATCCATCCCTTCCATCTCTTAGCCAGTACCATATTGTTTTGCTGACCACTGCTTTATAGTACATTTTAAAATCTGGTAATGTTGGGGCCCCATCCTTCACATTTTAAAAAATTATTTTTCCTTGATATTCTTGATCTCTTGTTCTCCCAGAAGAACTTTGTTATAATTTGTTCTAATTCTATAAAAAAAAAGTTTTTGGTAGTTTGATAGCTATAGCACTAAATAAATAGATTAATTTGGATAGGATTGTCATTTTTATTTTAGCTGACCCTACCCGTGAGAAATTAATGTTTTTCTAGTTATTTAGATCTAGTGTTTTGTAGTTATGTTCATATAATTCCTGTGTTTGTTTTGGTAGATAAATTCCTAAATATTTTATATTGTATAGGGTGATTATAAATGGAGTTTCTCTAACTCCTGCTACTGAATTTTATTAGAAATATAAAGAAACTATGATGATTTATGTTGATTTATCTTGTACCCTGCAACTTTACTAAGTTGTTAATTATTTCCATTAGACTTTTAGTTGATTTTTTATGATTCTTTAAGTAGACCATCATATCATTTGCAAAGAGTGATAGTTTAGTTTCCATATTGTCTACCTTAATCCCTTGTATTTCTTTTTCTTCTCTAATTGCTACAGCTAGCATTTCCAATAAAATATTAAATAACAGAGGTGATAATGGGCATCCTTGCTTCACTTCTGATCTTATTGGGAAGACTTCTAACTTGTCCCCATTGCAGATGATGCTTGCTGATGGCTTTAAATATATACTTTTTATTATTTTGAGTAAGGACCCTTCTATTACTATTTCTTCCTAGTGTTTTCAATAGGGATGGGTGTTGTATTTTGTCAAAGGCTTTTTCTATATCTACTGAGATATTCATCTGACCTCTGTTGGTCTGATTACTGATATGGTCCATTATGTGAGTGGTTTCCTAATATTAAACCATCCTAGCATTCCTGGTATAAATCCCACCTGGTCAAAGTGCATAATCCTTGTGATAACTCGCTGTACTCTTTTTGCTAATATTTTAAGTAAGATTTTTACATTTAAATTCATTAAGGAGGTTGGTTTGTAGTTTTCTTTCTCTGTTTTTGGTCTGTCTTGCTTTAAAAAGAATTTGGTAAGACTCCTTCTTTGCTCATTTTGTCAGATAATTTGTATTGTATTGGGATTAATTGTTTTTTAAATGTTTGATAGAATTCACTTGTGAATCCATCAGGTCCTGTGGATTTTTTCTTAGGAAGATCCTTGATGGCTTGTTCAATTTCTTTTTCTGAGATGGGATTATTCTATTTCCTCTTTTGTTAATCTAGGCAATATATATTTTTATACATATTCACCCATTTCAACTACATTGTCACATTTATGGTAATATAACTGGGCAAAATAGTTCTTGATAATTACCTTAATTTCCTCTTAATTAGAGGTGAGATAACCCTTTTCATTTTTAACACAGCTAGCTTGTTTCTCCTCTTTTTTTATTATTAGAAAAACCAGTATGTTATCTATTTTATTTGTTTTTTCAAAGTACCAGCTCATAATCTTATTTAATAGTTCAATAGTTCTTTAACTTTCAATTTGATTCATTTCTCCTTTAATTTTTAGGATTTCCAATTAAGTTTTTATCTGGGGATTTTTAATTTGTTCTTTTTCTAATTTTTTAAGTTACAAGCCCAAATCATTGATCTCCTTCCTCTTGTTTTTGTTGCTATAGGCACTCAGAGAGATATAAATTTTGCCCTGAGTATTGCTTTGGCTGTGTTCCATAAGTTTTGGTCTGTGTCTCCTCATTATCATTCTCTTTAATGGAAGTCCTAATTGTTTCTATGACTTCTTTTTTGATGTACCAGTTTTGAAGGATTAGATTATTTAGTTTCCAATTACTTTTAAATTTGCCTTTCCATGGACCTTGTTGAGCATAAATTTTAACCCATCATGATCAGAAAAACCTGTATTTATTATTTCTGCTTTTCTGAACTTGTCTGCAATATTTCTATGTCCTAGCACATGGTCAATCTTTGTATATGTACCGTGTGCTACTGAGAGAGAATATTCCTTTTTATTCCTATTCACTTTTCTCCAGATATCTATTAACTCTAATTTTTCTAGCATTTCATTCACTTCCCTTATTTCTTTATTTTTGTTTTTGGTTCAATTTATTTAGTTCTGAAAGAAGAGTTGAGATCTCCCACTAATATGGTCTTACTATCTATTTCCTCCTTGAGCTCCTTTAATTTTTCCTTTAGAAATCTCGATACTATGCCATTTGGTGCATAAGTGTTTAGTACTGATATTACTTCATTGTTTATAATACCCTTTAAGAAAATGTAATTTCTTTTAATCAGATTGATTTCTACTTTAGCTTTGTCTGGTATCATGACTGCTACTCATGCTTTTTTTAATTTAATGGTACATAATACATTTTATATCTTGAACAGGCCTGCCTTAAATGTTGTATCTTTTAAACAACATATAGTAGAATTCTGATTGTTAATCCACTCTGCTATCTGCTTCCATTTAATGTGTGAGTTCATCCCACTCATATTCAGCCTTATGATTACTATGTATTGCCCTCCTTCATATTATCCCCTTTAAATTCTGCTCTATTCCCTTTCTCTGTGTTCCTTCTCATCAGGGTTTTCCTTTTTGTAACACACATCCCACTTCTCCCTACCTCCAATTACCTCCCTCTTCCCTTGTCTTATTCCCCTTCTACTTCTCTGTGAGGTAATATAGAATTCTATACCCACTGAGTATGCTTGTTTTACCCTTTCTGAGCTCTTATGATCAGAGTAAAGTTTAAGCATTGCCATGTCACCACCCTGATCCTTCCCTCTCTATAATGATTTTTCACGTCTCTTTATGTTATATCATTTACCGCATTCTATCTCTCCCTTTCCTTTTCTCACAGTGAAACCCTCTCAGCCCTTGATAATTTTTTACATATCATTCATATGTAAACATATCATCATAGATACATATCATTCCATATCATCATAATCAGTTTACTTCTCTACCCTCTTTCTGATTTTCTGTCTCCTCTACTACAAAGAGTAATTTTTGAGAATTACAGTAATCCTCTTTGCATGTAAACATATAAACATTTTGACCTTAATTAGTCCCTTAAATTTTCTCTTTCTTATTTATCTTTTTGGGCTTCTCTCTTGTCTCATGTTTGGACTTCAAATTTTTTGTTTAGGTATGTCTTATTCCTCAGGAATGCTTAGAAATCTTCTATCTTATTGAATGACCATTTTTTCCCCTAAAAGAATATACTCAGTTTTGCTGGATAGGTGACTCTGGGTTGTAAACCCAAATCATTTGCCTTCCTGAATATCACATTCCATGCCTTTCAATTCTTTAACATAGAAGCCTCTGGGTCCTATGTGATCCTGATTGTAACTTCATGGCATTTGAATGCTTTCTTTCTGGCTACTTAAAGTATTTTTTCCTTGACTTGGCGGCTCTTAAATTTGGCTATTATATTCCTGGAAGTTGTCATTTGAGGATTTCTTTCTAGAGGTGACGTGTGTATTCGCTCCATTTCAATTTTATTTTCTTGTTCAAGGATCTCTGGGCAGTCTTTGATAATTTCTTGTAATGTTATATCCAAGGTTTTTTCTTGATCATTACTTTCAGATAATCCAATAATTCTCAAACTCTTTCACCTAGATCTATTTTCTTGGTCAGTTGCTTTTTCAATAAAGTATTTTATGTTTTCTTCATTCCTTTGGTTCTGCCTTATTGGGTTTTTTTTTTGTTTGGGGGGAAATCAATAGTTTCTAGATGGTCAGTTCTGATTTTTAAGACCTAATTTCCCTCTGTCAATTTTCCTTTTTCAATTGGCCCATTTCTCCTTGCATCACTTCCATTTCTTTAACCCTCTTTTCCTCTGCCTCTGTTAATGGCTTTTTTATGTCTTTTTTGAGTTTTTCTAGAATCTGTGTCCAATCCATATTTTTCTATTGGACTTTGGGTGTGTTTCTTTTGCTTTCATTATCCCCTTCTGTGTCTATACTTTGCTCTTTCTCTTCATAAAAATTCTTTAGAGTTAGGTTTGCTAATTTTTCTTATATAACTATAGGTAGGTTGGGGGGAAGGATGTGATGGTCTGAAGGCTGAGAGCTTTGGGAGTCCCCTCCCTCTGCTGATTTCAATTGACCTTTGAGATGGTGATAGGTTAAATACTTGCCTCAGGCTTAAGTGTAAGCTTTTGATCTCACTCTGATCTTGATCAGATCAGAGCCTGATCAAATTCTAGCCTCAGGCATAGTCTAAAAGTTTCTGTTCTCACTGTGTACAGTGACCTAATCAGGCACACCCTTGATTGTCCTGTCTTGGAGTTCTGCTCTGAGCTTTAGGCAAAACATCAGTACTTAGTACAATCAACCACCACAAAGTGTGAATTAAGTCCTTGTCCCAAGCCCAGACTAGAATTCTCTGGGTTGGGGCTCTGGTCTTCTCCACAGGTTTGAAATTTTAAGGGGTATTGGTTGACTTGTACCTCTATTTGCTCAGACAGGGTTTCAGGGCCTGGATGTTAGCTTGGGCATAGGTTCCCAAATCTCTGAGAGCAGATGTGTGGTGGAAGGGGTATGACTTGCTCTTGGCTTGCTCTTCCCTCCTTGCTACAGCTTCTTGCTGGGACTGCTCTTCTCTCACCCCAGTGCCCTAGATGTTAGTTGCCTACTTTTGGCGTTTTTCTTTTCTTAAAAGTTGTTTCACTCTGTCTCCTTATTGGTTCTTTCACTCCTCTATTAGTTTTTGTGGAGATATTTTCATTTTGGTTGGGGAGGAATCTCATGGTGACACAGAGCTGGTGAAGATTACTCCACTATCTTAGCTCCAGCCCCAGAAGAGAATCCAAGTTTACATTTCATTTCCTGCCACTTGTTTTTTGCTTTACCCCATAAAACCAGCTGTTTGTGCCCAGGCCTAACTTTGGCCAATCCAATGGTAGAGACTCAGAATTAGAAAAGAAATGAGATGTTCATGGTTCATAAACTACTTATCAAAAATGACACTGAAGAGTTGAAAAAAAATCAGTAGATAAACAATAATGATTCAAGTGAATAACTTCTGTTTACTCTGGCATTTATTATATTGGCAATAGTAGATAAGATGAAAGTCCCAGAAGTTAATGAGAATTCTACCAAACCACAAGAGCACCACCTAGAATTTTTATTCCATGAACAACAAAGACCCCATGTCAATAATTCAAGCTGTAGTCCAACAAATTCTAAGAAACAAAACAGTTACAGAATTATAGAAAACTCACAAATGAGATGTGTTGTGAGGAGTATTATTTAGTTATTAGTTAGGAGACTTAAGAGGAAGGGCTGGAGAATTCCAAATGGAACGGGGAAGCAGGAAGTGTGGCTTTGCAGTCTGAGACAGACTCCATGGTGGTTGGGACAAGCTGTAACTGACACTGGGAGACCTCAGAGCTAGTGGAGCTGTACCCTGATTCCCTGGGATCTTGGAGAGTGGTGAAAGTTGAAAGCAAAGGACATCAATCCTGCAAGATAGCACTGAGTAGGGAAGTGGCCTGTGATCTGGTGGACAGCTTACAAACTTCTTCTCCCTACTGGGCTACTTTGGATCATCAGTTCTGGAGGAGTTGGCTCCTGGCATCCTGATAACATCTCTGGACTCTGCTGTGAGGATTCCCACTCCAGTCCTGCTATTCTCTGGGCCCTGCCTGGCTTAGGTCTTAGATAAGTGTAGTTAAGTTCCTCCCCTGACTTTGTGGTTTGCCCTTAGTCTGAAAGTGTAGAAACCCCTATTCCATTCCTTTATTATTGTTTCCTTAATTAAAATTATTATAAACTCTTGCCATTTGCCTGCTGGCTCCAGAGGCCTCTTGTCTAGGTGGTACAGGGTGACAGGGCCTAACTGCCACTTCTGTTAATAGATAATCTCCTTAGAAGTTAAACCCAGTCTCCCTACCTTGTTTGGTCCTGCCTTCTGTCATTCCTGTCTCCCTCACACCCCACTGTGAGGCCACAGATAATATTTAGTTAACTTCCCTGGTTATTCCCCATTATAGATGGAATATTGGAACATGACCTTTCATTAAATCTATTTATGAGTTGGATAAAAATGCTTCAATGGCATATGATCCTTCCTCATATGAACACTATTTAAAACATATGGACTACAATGAATATTAGAGATGGACTATTTGTCAAAATTACGCTGAATATTAAATTAAATAAAAAGTTCCTTTATGAAGAATTAAGGAATATTACCAGAATCCTCTAAATGCAATGTCAAATCAAAAAAAAGTATGGCAAAATACATGTTATATATTAAGCAATACTTATTGAAAAATTTTTTTAAGTTGTAAGAAGTTGGAAAGTTTATTACATAAATCAATTACTTAAAATATTTTTTGTTTCAGTTAATTTGTAAACCACTATAATAGCTTCAGAAAAGTATATATGAAATAAATATTCCGTATATACAATAAGTCACCAAAAATCAAGAACATTCTATATGTGATAATAAACTACAAAGGGAATACAAAAGGAAAGCCTATTCAAAATATATCTCAAATATATATATAAAATATTGTAAAATTATAAAAAATATAAAATAGTAACCATCAAAATTATTTAGTAAAGGTGGAAAAAATATGAAGTAGATTAGAATGAATAAGGAAGAATTAAAAAACAACCAAATTCAATTTAGATTCAGTGTTTCATAGACTTTAAAATATAAATTATGATCTCCCTATATGACAAGGATTTCTGGCAAATTAGGAAGTCATCTAGTAGAAATTAGAATTAGAATATCTCAAATCACGACCTATAATAAAAGTAAAATGGATATGCGACCTGAATCTTAATTTTTTAAATTCAAAAAAGAATAAGATCAAGATCTTTTATAGTTATTATTAGGGAGTAAGTCCTTTATTTTTTTTTTAACCCTTACCTTCCACCTTAGAATCAATACCATATATTGTTTTCAAGGCAGAAGAGTGGTAAGGGATAGGCAGTGGAGGTTAAGTCACACAGCTAGGAAGTGTCTGAGGCCAAGTAAATTCTTAATGATTTAAATAACATAAACATTTATAAAACAAAACAAAAGTAATGCCATTAAATGAAATTCAAAAGTATAATAAATGTTATTTAATCACTAATGTGAAGAAAAATGTAAATCAAGATAACATTGAGACTTCATGTTTTCCTAGAAAATTGGCTAAAAAAGGTCAAAAAATGGGGTTAATCAATGTTTCAGAAGTCATACAAAGTCTAACTTTTTTATAAACAAAAGTCATTCTCTAATAGATAAATGGTCAAAAGACATAAACTTGTAGCTTTCAAAGAAAGCAATTTTTAAAAAATGCTCCAAATCAATCATGATACTAGTAAAGGGCCTGCCCTTTACTACTGATTTGCTACTACATTGTGCATCAACACTCCTTCTCTCCATTCTACCCTACCAAGCTTTCCTTCAAGAATATTGGATGATTCCACCTATTCTTTTATTATTTCATCTTTCCTTATGCTTCATCTTCGCTATAATCTTCAAACCCTCCAAGATCTACACTACTCTCCTGGTCTTACTTTTCTCTTTCATTTCCCATCTTGACTTATTGGTGAACTATTTCATCCCTACTCTATATCCTTTATTTGAATTCCTCGTCCATTTATGTGATCCAAGATTTTGCCCTGTAGGTCTGTTATATTCAATAATTTGGGAAGAGGTGGATGCCACCTTGACTGACAGGGATGGCAGTTGAAAGACTAGGAATGTTCCCAGGTGCTGTGAGCCAGGGGCAAACTTTGGTTGGCCTCACCCTATAAATAACCCTCACAGCCACTCTGAGGGAGGTCTCTGGACTAAGGTCTCTGAACTGAGAAGTCTCTGAACTCAGAGGCTGAGAACTGGAGATCACAGATCTCTGCCAACCTCTGTGGTTCAATCTGGGCAGTGGGTGGCTAGAAGGGTCGTTTGAAGGGTGGTTGAAAGGTTGCCAGATGGTTTAAGAAGAAGAGGGTAGGAATAAACCTGAATCTATTGCCTGATAGACTGTGAGAGCTAGTGAATCACCAACACTGGTGATAAGAGAGCTGAAAGAATAAATACCATCAATACATCTGTAGCAATAGCCTCCAGTCCTGATTGTTATTTAGTCCATAGATAATAGATCAATAGGGTTTCTAATCCCCAATCCTTGATTTAGTTATCCTTTCCCTATTTATAGATAAAGAGTGTTCAACAACAAATACCTTCCTGAGTGGTCTTTCTATCTGGGCCCTTGGGAAGGGAGTCAAACACAGTCAGATCCTAAAGGCAAGATCCAAGGCAGATCAATAGTCCAATACTAATTTATCCAACCCCAGGTTGGACCTGAAAGGTTACTCATCTATCTAACCCCAGGTTAGACCTGAAAGGTTACTCATCTATCTGACCTCTTGAGGGTCCTTACTTGGGCAGCTGGTAGAGGAAAGAAATAACTTGCAGCAGCAGTCAGGGTAATAGGAGTAGGTGTTCCTCCAACCAAATGAAGCTGAGGAGACCATAGATAGATACACATCATCATCATCACTATATCTCTATATCTATATTCATATAACAAGTCTCAGACTTGGATGATTCCCACCATTTGATTTTATGTTCTACCGAATGAAGCCGAATTGTATGGGTAAGAAGCCGAATTGTATGGGTAAACTACAAAATTTATGTTATAAAATCTCAAGAGGATCATCACTACAGCACTCCATTCCTTTAATACTTTCATAATCAATTTAGTATCATATTCACCAGTGATGTTTCCAGACCTTTTTATCCCTACTCAAAACTTCTCTCCCACTCTAGTGAGAACTTTGCCTTAAAAGGCTAAAGACATTTGTTGAGGGCTCCCCCTTCCTCTTCTTTCTGAGACAAACTCCTTTAATGCACAAATGATCTTGTCTTTTCTAGAAGACAATCACTTCTATCACACTCATTTCTATTAATCATTAATTCCCTCCTGCTACCTACAAACATGATTTCCAACATCTTCCAGAAAACCCCACAAAATCCAATTATTTGAATTAGCTAATTGTTCTATATGTACACTTAAATATAATATTTTGTCTATCTTCTTTGAAAGATAAACAGTACTGTTTCTGTTTTTAAATTGTCTACTTCATAATTCTACACTGATGTGATTTCTAATAGAATTAAAGTAGTTTTAAACCAGTTGCTAAAGGAGACTCATATAAGGTACAGTAAAGTTCAAAGCAAAAAGAAAAGTTCTCAGTGTGATGTCTTCATTTGACAGAGAAGCATTTCATGTATTATTTCTTGCACTTCACCATGCTACTTTCTCCCTTCAAATATCTGCCTAATACTTTCCCATTTTTAAATTTTCTTTTAAAAAGTGATACAGTAGGCACTCATCTTTATGATTAGTTTTAAAGATTTATATCAATTCACTTGAAATAACACAAAGCATCCACAAGCCTAAACTAGTGACTGATAGAAATCTGAAGACCTGTTGAATATTAATGTAATTGGATGGCTAGTTTCCCAAGTTAAGAAAAGAGAAGCGGTTTTATTTTAGTTATCCTTTCATGAAAATTTGTGGTAGAGAAACACAAGGCAGATAATTGTAGAGGCTTCAATTAAATCAAATACCATAAAAACCCAGCCTGAGTGAAACTTAGAATCATATATTTTTGCCCTTAGATCAGAAGAACTAGAATGAAAATGTCTTCCCAAATATTCACTTGTAAAACTCTGTGGTAGGATTTGATTAAACATCTCAGTAAATAAAAAGGCTCATCTTATTTCTTAAAAGCCTAAATACAGGGGATAAATGACATCAGCAAGACAGTGTATGATAAACCCAAAGAGCCCAACTTTTGGGACAGGAATCCACTATTTGACAAAAACTGCTGGGAAATTTGGAAAGCAATATGGGAGAGATTAGGTCTAGATCAACATCTCACACCCTACACCAAGATAAATTCAGAATGGGTGAACGACTTGAATATAAAGAGGGAAACTATAAACATGTTAAGTGAACACAGAATAGTATACTTGTCAGATCTATGGGAAAGGAAAGACTTTAAAACCAAGGAAGAGTTAGAGAAAATTACAAATGTAAATTAAATGGTTTTGATTATATTAAACTAAAAAGTTTTTGTACAAACAAAAACAATGTAGTCAAAATCAGAAGGGAAACAACAAATTGGGAAAAAATCTTTATAAC
>NC_058132.1:429098625-429143846 GCF_016433145.1 Gracilinanus agilis
ATATATATATATATATATATATATATATACATATATATATATATATATATATATATATGGAAGGGTAAATTTTCTTAACTTATAAGGAGATGAAAGGGATCAATGAAAGGGATAATGATTAAAAGGGGGAATCTTAGAAGGGTTAATAGATTAAGAAAAACAGAGCAAGGGGATAATAGTAGGGAGAGAATTATAAATGGATAATATATTATGAAAAATGAAATTACATTTATTGTTTCATTTTATTTATATTATTATTTATATATTATTATATTTATATATTATATTACTTCAGGTAATATCTGTAACAATGATTTTAGAAAAGTTAGTTCCAGTTATTAAATTAACTCTGTATAAGTTTAATAATAGTTAAGAAGAATATAAATCAGAGAAGTAAGTTAGAATTTAATAAAAACTAATAATATTAAGAGCTCTGCTGGAGGAATACAATTTTCAATTTTTTTAGTAATCTAGGGGAGCTTCACACACGTAGCAGGAAATGAGCTGTATTCATTTGAGGGCACAGCTTGTGTTGTCCTAATGAGATAAAAGGAAGACAATCGTGGCAGGTCCAGGACCATATTTGCTCTTGTAACGATCTATACTAAGTAGAGGCTTCTCAGATTTTTATAACAAAGAGAGGCACCTCTGCCTTATCATTATATCTCTTCATAGTGTCAGTGTGATAGGTTGAGTTTGATAGTGCTAGACTATTAGTTACAAGATTAATTTAAATGCTTAAAAATGTGTATTATCTTAAATTTATACTAGAATTTATTAGCTCTTTACAAATATTGCCAAAATGATTATAATATTCTTCTAACATACTTTGAACATGTGATTCTATTAATCACTTCCGTTAATTAACTCTAAAAAGCCTAGAAAACAAACTGTTGAACATTTAAACTTAAACAAGGTCTTTGTCACATTCTGGGTATGGTGATGACCTATAGTTCTATTTACCCACAAATAAATTTGTATCTTTCAGTTCAAAATTCCAACCTAGATATTCTTATTTCTTTCAATTCACAACTAGGAGGTTATATAAGAGGAGGATAAAAGGGAGGAAAATTTTGAAGGGAGAGGGAGAAAGATAAAAGGGAGACTGAAAAAAATGCAGAGATTACAGAGGTAGAGGTGAGAGGAAAATTACATTTCTGAGGAGGAATAAAATAAAAAGAGAGACAAAGAAAGAAAAAATAGTCATTAAAAACACAATGAAAGGAAATATACAACTAATAATTATGATTTTGATGTGAATAGAATGAACTCACCCATAAAAGAGAAAGGAGACCAGAAGGGATTAAAAACTAGAATTCAAAAATATGTTGCTTACAACACACTTTAAAATGAGACACAAACACAGAGCAAAAACAGACGGATAGAGGTGAATGTAGTATGCTTCAAGTGACAAAAAAAGATCACAGACAAAGATAAAGAAGATCTAATTAAAGAGATAAACAGGAACACTTACATAATGTTACAAGATACCATAACAAAGCATCTACGAACCAAATGTTAACCCATTTTTTAAATTTTTTAAAAATTTTATTTATTTAATGAATTAATTTAGAGTATTTTTCCACAGTTGCATGATACACGTTCTTTCCCTTCACTCCTCCCTCCCCCCTCCTGCAGCCAATGAGCAATTCCACTGGGTTTTACATGTATCATTGTTCAAAACCTATTTCCATATTAGTAATATTTATAATAGAGTAATTATTTAGAGTCTACATCCCCAATCATATCCCCATCAAATGTTTATCTTCTGTGTTCCTACTCCCACAGTTCTTTAAGTAATATGATATCAAGGCTTTTAATTCTTTTCCAGGCTTTCAGGTAGACCAAGGATTTTCAAATTCTCAAATCTCACATCTTACACCAAGATAAATTCAGAAAGGGTAAATGACTTAAATATAAAGAAGGAAACTATAAGTAAATTAGGTGAACATAGAATAGTTTACCTGTCAGATCTATGGGAAAGGAAAGATTTTAAAAACAAGCAAGAGATAGAGAATATTACAAAATTTAAATTGAATAACATTGATTACATAAAATTAAAAAGATTTTATACAAACAAAACCAATGCAATCAAAATTAGAAGGGAAGCAACAAATTGGGAAAAAATCTTTATACGAAAATCTCTGACAAAGGTCTAATTACTCAAATTTATAAGAAGCTAAATCATTGTACAAAAAAGCAAGCCATTCCCCAATTGATAAATGGACAAGGGACATGAAATGGCAATTTTCAGATAAAGAAATCAAAACTATGAATAAGCACATGAAAAAGTATTCTAAATTAGAGAAATGCAAGTCAAAAAACTCTGAGGTACCACCTCATACCTAGCAGGTTGGCCAAGATGACAGCAAAGGAAAATAATAAATGTTGGAGAGCATGTGGCAAAATTGGGACACTAATGCATTGATGATGGAGTTGTGAATTGATTCAAACATTCTGGAAGGCAATATGGAATTATGCCTAAATGGCTTTAAAAGACTGTCTGCCCTTTGATCCAGCCATACCACTGCTGGGTTTGTACTCCAAAGAGATAATAGGGGAAAATATGTATACAAAAATATTTATAGCCACGTTCTTTGTGGTGGCAAAAAAATGGAAAATGAGGGGCTGCCCTTGATTGAAGAATGGTTGAACAAACTGTGGTATATGTTTGTGAAGGAATACTATTGTGCTAAAAGGCATAATCAATTGGAGGAATTCCATGTGAACTGGAATGACCTCCAGGAATTGATGCAGAGTGAAAGGAGCAGAAGCACAGGGGCACAATTGAACATGACAGACTTCTCTACTAGCAGCAATGCAATGATCCAGGACAATCCTGAGAGACTTGTGAGAAAGAACACTATCCACATCCAGAGAAAGAACTGTGGGAGTAGAAACACAGAAGAAAAGCATTTGGTTGATCACGTGGTTGGTTGGGGATATAATAGGAAATGTAGAGTTTAAATGACCCTAGTGCAAATATTAATAATATGGAAATAGGCCTTGATTAATGATACATGTAAAAAGTGGAATTGCTCACTGGCTACAGGAGAGGGGAGATAGGAGGAGAGGGAAAGAACATGAATCATGTAACCATGGAAGAATATTCTAAATTAATTAATCAAATAAATAAATTTTAAAAGGAGAAAGTGAAATAAAAAACAAACTTTCAAAAAATTTAATTAAATAAAATAGATATTCTAGACACATATTATATTACATTACATTACATTACATTACATTACATTACATTACATTACATNCTAGACACATATTACATTACATTACATTACATTACATTACATTACATTACATTACATTATATAAAAAAATAACCTACCTTGTACTGTCAGAGTTGCTGATGCTTCAGCTTTCCCAACCATATTTTCTGCAACACATGTGTATGATCCCATATCACCTGCCATTACCTTTCGGATTTTCAAGGTATGATCATCTCGGATTTCATATCTTAAGTATATATAGAAAGAGGTTAAAAATTCAAGTAATTTGTTTCTTATGTATAATCTTACTACTGCTTATAAGATTATGAGCATGCATGAGAACACCAACACCCCATAATATTAAACTGTTAACTTGAAAACAATCATTTTATATTTCTATAGGTCTCTGGATCTTCAGAACAATATTTCCAAGAAAAATATACTATCTGAAAATGTCCATTTCTCATCAAAAAGGAACTCTAAATTATCTATATAAAACTTATTAATGAACCCTGGAAACATTCTTAACCGTCTGTAGCACCTATTTACTTCAAGGCTTTTACTTCATTCTTTTAAGATAGGGAATTTTGTCCTGAGGATTCCTAATTCCTAACAAATTTAGAGGAATTACAGTTAAATGCGAAAGAACTCTTACCCTATTACCTGGGCTTACAATTATCTTTTCTAAGAAAAGAGAAACCATCTGTTGCTTGTCAGTCATTTTTTTCTGAACCTAAAGTAACAATGTAGAATAATAAATAACAAAATCTATCTGACTTCAGTAGAAAAGCAAATCTTTCCTAGCCTCAATTTTCCTGCCTATCAAACATTAACTCAGGTAGAGTTTCCCTACCTCCAAATCAGCTAACTTGATTGGCTTTTGTTAGACTTTATTGTCTGTCTCTACAATACAAATAATAAAGAGTTACTGTATTATTAGAAAGTATTTTGATAACTGAGGTAAGCAAAGTGGCCCTGTGGATAAAGTGCTGGACCTAGAGTCCAGAAGACCTTAGTTTAAATGTGGCCTCAGATATTTAGTTACCTGTGTGGCTCTGGGCAATTCACTATTTGCCTCAGTTTCCTCATCTTTAAAATGAGCTGGAAACAAAATAGCAAGCCACTCAGTATCTTTGTCCCCAAAAGGAGTCATTAAGAATCTGACATAGCAGGCAAATGACTAAACAAGAAGAATTTTGATAACGATCACAAAATGAAATTATACAAAAATGAAGAATCATTACATGCATATTTTAATGTAATTAACCAGAATATTGACTATATTGACATGATACCTGGATTTAGGAAGCTCTCCATCATCTTTTCTCCATCTTACTGTAGGTACAGGATCACCTCGGGCCTCACATTTAAATTCTGCACTGTCATCCACAGTTACTGCCAAGTTACTAGGTCTCTTCACAAATGATGGTCTCTCTACAAATAAATATATTCAATATAAACATGTTCAATATGAAAGATACATAACAGTGAGAAAAAAATTAAACTTTCATTTATAATAAATTATATTATTTAAAATATCAAATTAAAAAGAAAATGTTCACATATCAAAATGCATTTAATTACTAAACATACATGTTATGCAAAATGTCTTCTCACCAAAATATATAGTACACAATAGGCAATAAAAATATAGTGGTTAATTGTTAATAACATTAATAATGTTGGTACTCTCTAGGCTTTGCAGGGAAGATAGCATTTTTGCTTTCTAGCTATACTTTTCTTCTATTTCTTCTATTACAGGACAATGATGAACTATGATACTTAGATTCTATATTAGAGTCACACATCAGCTTTATAACAATAATTCTTAATTTTTCACAATTATTTTTTAAAATTTCAATCCAGCAATAGGAAAATCCCATACATGACTGCATTCAGATTAAAGTCAAGGTTTTATTCATATGAAAAAAGATGAAGAATAGCCTAATGATTTGGTCAGCTGAATGAGTTATAGAAATATTTGCTATTTCTTAAGCAGTAAAGTTGTAAAAAAAAGCTGTTGAGATACCTTTCTTTGCTTCATCTTTGTTTTAACTTTTCTGTGTCAATTTAGAAAGAGATTTACTTCAAACCAACTTATTGATACTAATGAATCAAATCTGTCCTAAAAGTTGCTGCTACATTACGCATCCGGTCTGTAGTAGAGCATTATTAATGAAAATAGTTTTTAAATTCTTTCAAGAGGAAAAAAGGCACATTAATTCAATATCCTAAATAATAGTTTTAAACTAATTTTTCATATCCTTGTCATAATTTCATATGCAAATATTAAATAAATAATGAATGCAAGTAATGATGCTTATTATTTCAGACTGAAAATTCAAAGAAAGAATGTACTTGAAGACATCTGTAACCCTAGTTTCGTATGCATAATATCCAAACTGGACTTAAGTTAAATTGATTAAACTACTAATAGCATAGCAAGTTGTTAACATGATATAAAAAACAAGGTATTCTACATGAATGATTTTGGTGGATAACTGAAATTTATTTCTTTACTGGCTAAAACATTTCAATTAAACACATTCTTGGAAATTATCAACAACAGAAACATTAATCTGAGATAGAAACAATCAGGGATTCATACTGACTTAGCAGACCCTAAATCAGTATTATCTTTATTGTAGTGTATTATTATTTATTTGAACATATCCCAATTACATTTTAAATTGGCTTTTCTGAATTCTGATATATATGAACTGCTGTCTACTATTTACTATTTATTGTCTTGATTTTGTAAATCCAAATTGAAATTTTCTTGAGGTCTCAAGAGGCAGTGTGGGGCAATGGGTCACATTTTGGACATAGCATCTGGAAGATCTAGGTTTGACACCCCCTCAAACATTTAGTAACTTTGTGAACACAGGCAAATCATTTAACTTCTCAGAGGCCTACTTTCCTCTTCTGTAAAATAAAAATAACTGAATAATTCACAGAATTGCTTTGAGCTTCAAATGAAATAATGCACATAAATCATTTTGCAAAATTCAAAGCATTATAGAAATACAGATTATTATAACAATTATTACTAGTAACATCAGCTATATCACATCATAATTTAGTGTTCCCCTCAAAGCCTCTTGAGATATACAGGGATATCAGATTATATACTAAATATCTGTTTACATCCATCCCCTCAATTCCTTTAGGATGTTAGCTTTCACATCATTCTGCTATAAGTGAATGTGCTTTTAATGGTTACTTATACTTATCCACCAAAATGAATTTATTGTGTCTAAATCAGATGATAAAATTCAGAACTCAGATCAATGTGCTGAACAATCTTGATTTCAGGTAACTACTAAGTAATTCTCCCTTATTTCAAGAGAGAAGCAGCAGAGGAAAGGTTAGGAATGATGTCTATTCTTTCAGAAAGTATCAATATTCTGATTTGCTTTGTTTTAAGTATACATCCTTTGTACAAGAGAAGACTCTGCTGGTTTGAAAAATGGTACCAGGATATGATTGTGTTGTAAGAAAAAATAGAACATTAAATTCAAATTCTATTTCTAGAAAATTGGGGAGATATAAGGTTTTTATTCCTCAATCCTAATGTCTTTTTTTAAAAAATTTATTTTTATTGTCATGCAAAATACATCTCTATATTGATCATTGTTGTTAGAGTTCACTCATACATAACCAAAACCACAAAATAAAAGCCTAAATACACTGACAACTCCAATAGTTCTATCTCTTTAGATGGATGACATTTCCCATCCTAACACTTTTAGGATTGTCGCTGGTCATTGAATTTTGAGTATAGCCAAGTTTTCAAAAATAATCATGATACAATATTGTTGTTAATATGTAAAATGTTCTCCCACTTCTGCTTATTTCACTCTGCCTCAGTTCCTGCAAATCTTTTCAGCTTCTTCTAAAATTAACCTGCTCATCATTTCTGAAATTTCAATATTATTACATCAATGTGTACCATAATTTGTCCAGCCAATCACCAATTGATGGACATCCCCTCTAAAAGTTTTTAAATGACTTAATGAACATGCTCTGTGATAGGTAGCTCAACCGATCACAAGTCTTTGTCATTTCTTTGTCATTTCACTTATGTCTATTACTCATGTTACAGATATAAGATTAACAAGAATTGAAGTCTATTTAAATGAGATACTAATGTTATATTAATATCATGTTTTATTTTAAATAAAATCTTAATTCTGAGTAAACTATGAAGTGATTTTCTTATATAACATTAATCATTATTGGGAATATCTTTATATTACCATCTATAAAAATGCAACTATTAAACATTTTAACACATCAATACTAACAGTAGGTGATTTTAATGGATTTGGCGATGTTGTATTCTGATAGGACAATCAACAACATGATAAATTGTTGGAGAGAATTCTTAAGTTGAGATTCATCCATTCTTATACATCTAAAAGAAGATATGATATTTATATTGGAAAAGACATTTAGATTAGACAAAAAAGTCCTTTACCTAAAACTGTTAGCTCTGCTACTTCACTTTCTCTTTCTCCCACCATATTTGTTCCAACACAAACATATTTTCCAGCATCACTCTTACGTGTATATGTAATCATGAGCTTCCCTCCTCGGATCTGGAAGAAAAAAATATTATGTTAGTCTGTAAGGTAAAAAAACAGCTGACAAAAGTGTAAATGATGGTAGAGTAAGAAAAAAGCAGCATAATCCAGCATCCTCTGACACAACTCAGAGAATCCAACAAAGGCCTGTGGGAACTTCCACAGTCCCAGTGCCAAGCTTTCTAGCACTGAGTCTACTTTATCCCAAGTCAGGGTCCTAGAACCTTTGAATCCAGGGTAGTGTTGAGACCTGTCACCTGAATATGTGTGTGTGTGTGTGTGTACATGTATATATACATACATATATATGTACATCTATGTATAGATAGATAGATAAAAAGCCACAGCATTGTAAAAGATACATATATAATTTATGTTTATTTTATATTATATATAACCTAAATAATATAATAAATTGTATTGGACTTATACATATATTATTATATAATATCAACATATTTTATCTTTGAATACTATAAATATGTATGCTTTCTTTTTTTAAAGTTAAAATAAAAAGTTAAAGTTGGGCAATAAAAAAAAGCCATTAGATTGTGTAATTGGAAATTTTGTACCTTTGAACTACATTACTAAGGAGCCCATTCCTCTGCTGAAATAGACAGGGAGATAAATTCGGCTCTTTCCTTCCTATAATGGCAGCTGTGGATATGGGACTTTTGAACAAGTACAATAGCCATGGACACGTGTTTTTATTTTGTTAGATAAATACCTTTTTATTCCTTTACAATAAATCTTATAAAAATATAATATTTAAAGTTATTATTATATATTCATTTTAATTTTTACATGATGATACACAAAGAAGAGAAATCTATATACCTTAAACCTACATATAGCCTATAACTAAATACTTCACTGAATTTTTACAATAAGGTACCATAAAAACCCTATAGGAGAAAAAGAAAAAAATTCAGACTTCTTCTCTGGTACAAAGGGAAGGCCAAAAAAATTTCCATGTATCATTTCCTGATCATGGGGGAAAGTGCACATAATTCTAGTGATATGGAAGAGATACCTGTTGTTGCTGCTAGAATAAATAAATAAATAAAAGATTTTAAGGGCTAATTTTTTTTTGTTATACATTTTTGAAATACAACATGTAGATTGCTTATTTAGGCATCATTTTCAGGGAGTCTAATGTCTCTACTCATCCTGTTTTTCAGGTAATTTATTTTTGATAAGTAGAAATATTAAAACCTCTGGAAACTATGGCTGAATAAGAAATCTACATGCCTTACTTAAAAAATTTATAACAGGGGACAGCTGAGTGGCTCAGTGGATTAAGAATCAGGCCTAGAGATGGTAGGTCCTGGGTTCAAATCTGGCCTCAGACATTTCCTAGCTGTGTGACTCTGGGCAAGTCAGTTGACCCCATTGCCTAGCCCTTACCACTCTTCTGCCTTGGAGCCAATACACAGTATTGACTCAAAGACATAAGGTAAGGGTTAAAAAACAAAATTTTTTAATGTATAACAAAATTTTTCCAGGGCTATTAGAACTAGCGTATAAAGTTCCATCTCCTACTATAGTCTGGGTGGATTAGAGGAGTTTGATGGTGTTTTTTTCATTTCATAAAGCAAGTTCATCCCTGGTGCATGTTTTTGTGGAGCTAAGTTTATTTGAAACATTTTCATTTTTCACTGTCCTCTCCAGGTTATAAGAGTTTCTCAAAAAATGATATGCACTGGTTTAAAATGCTTTAGAAGAAGTATCTAGAATACTTACAGGGTTATATTCCTGTTCATAACTAAAGATAACAAAAATTTCTCCTACATTAAAGCCATATGCTTATTCTCTGTGAGTACTCTCTAAGAACTTCTCCAAAGCAGCAGGAACCCCGTCTTCAGAAGGTTGTATCTTTTTCTGTATGGTACACTGAGCAACAAAATAATATAGTACGTAGGGGCAGGTATTCAGAAATGTAGGTATTTAACTAAAGCAAAAGAGTGGAGTCTGATTTATATCCCTAGTTTGAGCTAGAAAAACTACAATGAGAAGGGCTTTTTTCTTCTTCCTGAATGTGAAAATATAATTCTTATTACCTTTGCATATGCAGTAAAAGCCATATCTCCTTAAGGCTATAAATTAAATAAGCTCTTAGTCTAGTTGCATTGTGGTATACATAGTGTACTCTGTAATCAATGCTTAAAATCACAAAGATGAACTTGAATTGAACTCATCTGGTATGCTTTCATTCTCTACCCTAAAGCGAGTGAGATGATTCACAGTATCTGTTACAAAGGAATTTTTTTCAAGCATCACCACCACAATATTATCCACACACCTCTCAGGTTAACATTCTAAACTGAATAGGTCTAATTAGGTAGAGCAGTTACACAAAATATCATCTGTTTTTCACTACATTAACCTAACATGTCTTGAATTAAATAGACCAAAAGGGAAACCACTAATTATATTAGGAGCCTTGAAACTGATTTCAAACTGTTAACTACAAAACTGTCATACATTTAAGTTATTTTAATCCTTTTAATAGTTTTAAACTCAAACTCTGTGATTTTACTTACAAAAATATTTTAAAAACTGTAATAATTAATTAATAGCATGGTGACCTATAGGCTAAAGAAAGAACCCTTGGATAGTGTCACGTCTACAAATACCTGAAGAAGTGAATTTCTTAGTAATTTCATCCTCATCCACTTCCTTTTAAATGCGTACAAACAAATATTATTAATATAGATAAGGAGTGTGTGTATGTGTGTGTGTGTGTTATAGATACCTGAATTTGGTCATTTATTTACAATAACACTCACCTGACTACTAAATTGTTGCAATATTAAGTAATTTGTATAGTGGTGAACCCGACTCACTGCCTTGTTATTGTGGATGAGCTTACATAAAACTATGAGTTATGCATGTATCCAAGATTGACAAGTCACAGTGGTATGTTTTGACAAAGGGTGATCCACTTGAAAAGATAATGGCAAACAATTACATTATGTTTGCCAAAAAACCCCCATGGATAGTGGGCCTGACATGCCATGGTCAATGGAGTCATAAAGAGTTAGACAACCTGTGACTGAACAACAACTTCAACAAAATAGTGGTGAAAGTATGAGGCTTCAGGATTATTTGGTAGTGATGTCAACTTTCAATCAGTTCTACCTTTGGGCTAACCTGAGAAAAATTATACTTCATGCATAACATTGCACTATTACAACTAGTCCTTTGTTATAACATCAATGTATATCGTTAGCTGGACTTTATTAGATTAGAAAATCTATTTGTAAATAAGAGGTCCAAACACTTATGTTTTCAATATTTGTGCTACCCATAAATGTATTAATAAAGATAACACTACATGTTTTCCAAAATCTAAATGCTACATAAAGAATTTGAAATTTATTCTCTTCTCCTGCAAAAAAATGATCAGAGAAATTTATAGTCGTTAGAAAACAAAGGATTAATGAACCCTAATCTCTATTTGAAAGAAGACTTGCCTTTTGTATCTGATAAGTGGTCACCCAGGCTCCACTGAAAACCTTCAAATAAGAGGAAAAGTCTATTCTGCTTTTAGATATCACTAAATGGAAGACTTTTTATTAGTTGTTATAGCAAGCCTAAATCTGCTTCTTTTGTCACTTTGGTTCAATGTTCTCATTGCTTCCTTCTGGAACAAAGAAGAATGATGATTACTTTTCCACATCAGTATCCTTCAAGAGACCTGAAAATATCTCATTACCTATGAATCCTTTCTTCTCAAAGTAAAACATTCCTAGTTCCTTCAATAGATATGGTAGGTGGGCTTCAGATAATTTATATTCATATTTAGATATTATATGCATTTATATATGCTAGATACTATGCTAGGTACTAGGAATATAAGTACAAAGAATGAGAAAATCCATACTTAGTGAATTTTACTGAGTGACAAGTGCATATGCACAGCTAATAAAAACCAATATACAAAAAGTTTTTTAAATGGTAGTTTGGGAGTGAGGACAATAATAGTCAGTGGTAGGGATTGGGAAAGACTTCATGAAAACACGGTGCTGGAAAGTCATCTTAAAAGAAGAGGGAACCTCTAAAGAGAATATAAAAAGAAGTGCATTCTTGGCGTAGAGGATTATCAGTGTGCAGGTAGAGGTAGAGAGATGAGGAATGCATTGTTGTGGGTGAGGAACAAAAAGAAGTGCCAGTATGGCTAGATCTTGAGAGAGGAGGCCGAAAAGATAAACCTGTGGATAGGAATAATAGACCTGGCCTCAACTTTTTTGTATATGGATTATATGATTCTCAGCAAGTTATTTAACTTATTCAGAAAATTCTCTAACAAGCTGCAGAAATTAAAACCTAAATTGGAAGGCCTTTCCTCTCCTGAGAGTTCCCCATACCAATGATATCACAAGTCCAATTCTCACTGTTATACTTGTGGACAGAAAGAAGACCTCTTAAATTAACTTATTCCCTTTCCTAGCTCTAAAAAGGGGATTTCCTAGAAAAATGGGAGGTGTAGCACCCAGAAAAGCACCCAGAAAGTCATTTATAGCAGAGGAGTAGTGGTACAAGAAGAGGCCCAGAACTCACATAGTCTGACCTTTGGGTAAACAAGGGGATCAAAGAAAAATAAATGAGACAGAGGCTATCTGGGGCACTTTAGGAGGTTGGAAGCCAGCATTATTTTTTATAACTTGTTGGGATGATCTAGTTGGCTTTAAATGGAGAAGGAGAAGTAAGAAGCAGGACAGAGATTAGTAAGTCATGATATATGTTATGAGGAAAGGGTTGCAAACAGGTAAGAGAGATTTTATACAAAGAGCAGTGTGCAAGACTTTACTGCATGCTCTGGAACCAGAGGCTGTGAATGATGGGGCATTATAAAAAAGGACACTTTTGGACTTTCTGTTAGGGGGAAAGCCTAAAGCTAAAAACTTCCTCTCATTTGGGATCTTTACAAGCTTTAGAGGGGGTTTGATTCCTTTCCCCTTGAAGACAAAGCTTCAGATCCTGTGATCCTGTTCAGATTTATCCTTCATACCTGTGATCCATTCAAGTACCTGTATCCTGAGAGAATGTTCCCAACTGCTGTGAAGATCTCTGCCAGCCAGTCAGTAACTGTCTGTGTGAAGGCCTGAAGCCATCTTGGGCCTAACCAGAAGAGGTTTGATCCCTGAAATAAAGGGATCTGCCTAACTGCACTGAGAGACTATCAATCTAACCAAAACGTTATCTGGGAGGATTAGTAGTATTGTGAGGAAGATTATTTAGTATTAGTTACATATAGTTTATATGAACCTAGGAAGAAGGGCTGGAGCATTCCAAGATGGAATGAAGGAGCAGGAAGTAGGGCTTGTGCTCTGAGAGAGACTCCATTAGTGCTTGGCACAAACTGTTGCTAGCCCTTGGAGATCTCAGACCTGCATCCTGATTCCCTGGGATCCAGAGTGGTGGTGACTTTCAGCATGTGGACAAGAGCAGAGCTGCACCAAGTGGAGGAGGGGTATAGGAGCTGGTGGACAGCATCTCAAGCAAACTCTCTCTACTTGGGTACCTTGGACCACCTTGGTTTTTGGCATCCTGTGATCATCTTTGGATTACCGTGAAAACCCTTAAAGCCACCCTCAGCCCCTTTAGCTGTGCTGGTCAAACCTGGCTGGAACAAGGTTTGAAGCAGCCTTCTCAGTGACTCCAGAACTGCTCCTTTGAGCCCTGCCTGGCTTAGGTCAATTAGAATTAGAGTAGACAAGTCCTCCCCTTGCCCCTGTGATTTGCCCTTTAGGTTTTTTAAGTGCAGAATCCCCTATCCCATCTTTATTTAGTTAATCATAATTAAACTGTTTAAAACGTTTACCTTGCCTGCTGGTTCCATAGATTCTGGCCTTGGGTGAGCTGGGCCAATTGCCATTCTTGACAGTGAACAGCAGCTTGACAGTGAACTCTGGTCTCCCTATCCTGGTTGGTCCTGCCTCTCCTTCAACCCAGTGTGTGTACCCACAACCATTTAGGTTATATTTTAACATCCCTGGTGCCCCATCTTTACAGTAGCTCACATAAGTTAGTAGGCCAGGATTTTCTAGACAGACAGTGTAGTGAAGAGGCAGCCTGAAGACCAGAGGACAACCCTTTGCAGGAGTCTTAGAAAGGGAGTTGGTTTAGCTAGAAACCCTTAGATTAGGGCATCCTATCCCTAATCTTCCCAACCATGTGACTCTTGGTTTAAATAAACCTTTGAATTATGTTTGTAAACTGCCTGAGAGTTTGAGAAGCGCACTGAGCCTAGTGAAGGTCTGTCTGGGCCTCCATACTGTGGGATACACTCAATCTTGGTATCTCATCTTTACAACAACAACCAGACATATCATCTACCTATTTCATATAAAGAGACAATATATACATATTAGTCAAATGACACATCATGTAAACACTTAAAGAAAAAAAGTAACTCAATGATAAGGGGAAAAATAAAATGGTTGGGAATAGCAACATATCCCTTTCAGACAAAAACAAAGACAAAATTAAAGGATAAGAAAGAATTTAAGAACATGAATAAAATTTTAGAAATTACTTATAGAGTTCTGGTGACCACTGAAAGAATATCATAAGGAATACACATATTTCTTAGTCACTGATACAAAAAAATCTGACTGTTGTCATAAATGAGGGAGAGAGTGTTCTCCTAATGTTACAAGATTTCTCAACTCTAAAACTCAGTAATTTATTTGTGATGTATTCAAGATTTTTAGAATCTTTTTTTTACAAAAAAATTTAAATTTTTAAAAATATATCAGTATAATAACCTATTTTGCTCTCAAAGTAAAATGTTATTTCATTTTTACAATAAGCAATAGCCTATAGGCAGTTCTCAAACCTTCAAAATTTAATAACATTCTATTTTATCTAATTTCCATTTATTCTACTTTATTAATCAATTTTATAGCTATATCATAAAATTAATATATTTCAATCACTGAATTACTTAGCTCAAGTCTAGCTATATTAATAGCTAGACTTACACATAGTTCCATTTATCTTGACCATCAGAAAAGTTCTATGCCTTAAAGGCCATAAACATCTAAAGACAAGCATTTGATTTCATAAGATAAATAGGATGCGTGACTTCCTATGTAATTAATGTCACAGCACAGGACAATTTCATTAAGATTATTCTTCGCTAGGAAAGAACCTAAGTTACATATTTTCAACTGTTAACCCAGAATCAGTTTTCTCAGTTTGAAATGTAAAGAATTTTTAAAAAGATACATTTTAAAACTCAAGGAATTAATTTTTACTATTTTATTTAGTCTGACTCACTCTTCTGACATTCTTATGCAGCTTAACTACACAAGTATTATTTATGGGAGTTGTACAGAAGATTTAATCAAAGAATCAGTCTAGATAAGTACAGTCATAAAGGAGAAAATATTTAAACTTCAAAATATATTTATTGAACTGATTTTTTACACCATAAGCGTGGAAAGGAAATGCTAAAATGAGTTTAAAAGAAGATTGTAGTGGGGAAAGTATGGGCATTCAACAAAATTGAAGATTTCCAAGTTTTTGCACAAAAGAGACCAGTACTAAATGGAAAGTTTGATACCGAATCACAAAAATCAAGAGAAACATGAAAAGGTAAATGAGAAACAGAGGAAAAAGAAAGAAAACTTATAATTTTTAAAATTTGACTCTTTAAGGGCTTAAATAAGATCTAATTATCTGTATTCCTGTGTGGAGAAATGCTATGTATAATTCTCTGTAGTGAACTCTTTTCACTATTATCATATTCACAATTATAGCAACCAGAAGAATAATTCATAGGGAGAGGACAGGATACTAAATGGTCTAAGATGACATGAGGGGTGGGAAAGGGGGGAGAGTAGTAGGGGACACCAAGAAAAATCTGAGTAAATAAGATAAATAGGATATTCTATAACACACAAAGAGGACATGGGAAGGGGAGGGGATAAATACTATTATAAGAAGGAGAGGAAGAGAGCATTAAGAGGTAATAATCAAACCTTACTCTCAGTGTAATCAACCCAGAGAGGGAAGAGTAGCTTTACTACCATTTGGATAAAAAACTCTATCTAACCCTACTGAGAAAGTCAGAAGGGATAAAACAAAGGGAGCAAGGGAGTGGGGAGGTCAAAAAAGGGAGGGGAGAAGAAAGGGGAGAGAATTCATTAGGCCTTTAAAAAACAAAAAGAGGGGAATAACAAGGGAGGGGGCAGAAAGGGAAGTGAATCAATGGAGGGGATATGGGATACTGGCTCAAAGCAAACCACTGGTTTAAAAGAAAATAGTGTAAGAAGAAGGGGTGGGTCTAGGGGAGGATACAAAAATGTCAGTGAATGCACAACTGATAATTGTAACTCTGAATGTGAATGGGATTAACTCGCTCATAAAAGGGAAGCAAATAGCCGAGTGGATTAGAAACCACAATCCTACCATATGTTGTCTACAAGAAACACATATGAGGCTGGTAGACACACACAAGTTTAAGGTTTAAGGGCTTAAGCAAAATCTTTTGGGCGTCAAATAAAAAAAGAAGGCAGGAGTGGCTATTATGATCTCTGACAAAGCCAAAGTAAAAATAGATATGATTGAAAAAGACACGGAAGGTCATTACATCCTGATTAAAGGCAGTATAAAAAATGAGGAAATGACACTGCTCAATATATATGCACCAAGTGGTATAGCATCCAAATTCATAAAGGAGAAAATGGCACACCAATGCAACTAACAACAATATGGAAATAGGCCCTGAACAAGGACACATGTTACAACCAGTGGAAATGTGCGTAGGCCATGGGTGGGGGAAGAGAGGGAGGTGAAGGGGAAAGTAGGGGCATAAAGTATGTAAACAGGTTAAAAATGAATATTAATAAATGTTAAAAAAAAAGAAGATTGTAGCCCTGACTTTTTGTTTTTTATTTAGAAGGATTTTAATTGAGTTAGAGATGGTAATTAGGATTTTCCACTAATTCCCATTTTTATCTACCCAACATCTAAATTCAGAACATGATATAAATTAGCTTACTTGCTAGTAGAGCTCACCAAACCATTTGAATTGATAATATAAATTCAGTCTGAACACACTCAACCATCAAAGAACAGTAAGATATTGACATAGAAAAACTACTTTTCCAAGTGGAGAGCTTCTGGGCCGTTAGCAGAGTTCCAGCTCTCTTAGATGTAGTTAGTTCTTCCTCAACATTTCTAAGTTTCAATACATTTGGAAATTGGCTGTTTCCTACTGTGGAAACAACCCAATGACAATTTAACAAAGGGCTATATTAGGAACAGAGTTGCTAATTACAAAAAAATAAGTAGAAATTGCTCTCCTATTTTTAACACAGAAAAACCATGTAGTTAAATAAAAGATATGGTTAAAAGAGAGGGAGATTTTCTTTATGAAGTTACAAATTATTTCCTTTTTATGTATCTAATATGTATCACTGTTTACTAGTTTTAACTAGAAGTAAAAATGTATGAATGAGGATTACTATATTATGTGTGTGTATATATATATATATACATATATATATATATATACACATATATATATGCAAAAAAAGGAAAGGAGGCAGGCTGGATCTGTAATTTTATATCATCTTGGAAACTTCTGTGTGGAAGTGAGAGGTGAAGTGATTTGCTGAGGTACAAAAAGACAATAAGAGTCAAAAATCTTGAACTCACATCACTCTAAGACCATCTATCTACTCTTCTGTATCTCCCGATCTTCATTATATTGCCCAGAGTTTGGCTCAAGGTCAATATGAAATAATAGGCTTCACATTTTCTCTTTCTTAGGCCTATAGATCTTTGCAGCCTGAAGCAATCAACCAAGAAGGTGCTTTATTCCATTTGAACTGGGCTAAATTTGGAGAAGGTCAAATGCTGAGTGCTAACAAAATGGAGAACAGATGAAAGCATGAAAATTTTAGTTGATTCTCCAGGTGTTTAGGTCCTATACTATTAAGACCATACCCAAAACTGAATTCCATAACGAACTGAGCCAAGAAAGAATGTCTTTGGCAGCTGATTTACTCTATCTCTATGAAAATACCACACATAATATACTACAGTGTTGAGCTTGCATATGAAAACTTCAAATAACATGATGGCTATTAAAATAATGGCACTTTCTTCACAAATTTCATTAAATAATATCCTACATCTTTTAAGGTTAAAAACCATTGAAGATAATTTTCATTTCTTGCCATGTTAGGTTTATAATTTGTCACCTGATCCAGCAAACCAGTTTAACTAAATTTACATAATAGAGCTTTAACAAATAGCAAAATTATCACTTTAATGAAAGAATAAAGTTAGCAAATATTTATAAGAATGGAGGGAGCGAAGCTTATAACTATCCATTCATATAGCTCTTTAAACATCATTAGTACATAATCATATTTTAAAAAATTTTTTTTGTCCTTTGGTTTCCTGCTTAACCCTTCTTTAAAGTTTCAATCTATTTTAAGTTTTAATTATGATAGTATATATGTTTTCAGAAACTTCAATAATTTCAGTTTTAGAAGTATAATAATCTTCCTACAGCAAAACTTCACTGTATTCTGATGGCAAGTACACAGTAAAAATAGCAGTCAACATCACAACAACATCAAGTGTGAAAGGAACTCTGGAAGCTTACAAAAACTACTATGTTCATCCTGTGAACTGTTATGATAAAATTCTCCTTTCTTTTCTTTTTTTTTTTTTTTTTTAGTTTTAAACCCTTAACTTCTGTGTATTGACTTATAGGTGGAAGAGTGGTAAGGGGGTCAAGTGGTAATGGGGGTCAAGTGACTTGCCCAGGGTCACACAGCTGGGAAGTGTCTGAGGCCGAATTTAAACCTAGGACCTCTGGTCTCTAAGCCTGGCTCTCAATTCACTGAGCTACGCAGCTGCCCCCTAAAATTCTCCTTTCTTGAAAATGTCACTAGCAGTTGAAACAACATAAAAACATTCAACAATTTAAATTAAAGATTTATTGATTACTTACATCTCTTACATAGTTATTCAACCTTTTAATTAGACAAAACAGGCCCTGATAAAATACTTCTCAATTATGGGGAGAAAAATAATAACTATCAGTCATCAAAAACTATGATCTGAAGAAGAGGAATGATGTTACAAAACTAAAAGTTTGTCAATGTATATGAAGTAGAGTGAAGAAAATGAGAAAAGAAAAAGCAATTCAATAACAACAGAACTTCAGAATTTGGAGAACCTTCAAAGATAATCCAATCCAACCCATACCTGAAATAGGAACACTATCTGCAACAGCCACCATACAAAGATTAAAAGAGATTGGAGAAACAACTATTTCCTGAGAAAGCAGATTTCATTTTGGGGTGGCACTATTAAAGAGGTTTTCTCTCCCTTCTGCTCTCTTCTTTTTCCTCAAGCATTCTAAATCAAGTTCTGACCTCTGGATCTAAACAAAACAAGTTTATAACCTCTTCCATATAACAATCTTTCAAATATTTAAGGCAATTATCATGTCCTCTATTAATTCTTCTCTATCATGTCCTCTATTAAGTCTTCTCTACTCCAGTTACTTTCAATGATCCCTGTATGGGATAGTTTTGGATCTCCTCAACAACTTAAATGTCCTCATGTGGAAGTATGCCAGTTTGCCATTATTTTTAAAATGTCAAAAAAAAACAAACATATGTGGACTTAACAAGGCAAAAGCAAAATGGGACTATAAGCACCTTAACTCTCAGCTTATTTTTAAGAGAAATAATGACATTTTCACAACTCAGTCAAAAAAATACTTGAGGCAAATGGCCGATTGTTAATAGAAAATTCAGAGATGGAGAATTATTCATTAGAACGTTAAAAATATAGCCTCATAGCAGCTAGAAGTCCAAGAGTAATAGCTATCATCCTGGATACCTTTTGGAGTGCAAGTTAGATGTCTGCCCCCTGGGTTTATCCATCATAGTAAACAATGAAATCAAAGAGGGCTCATACATTAACTGAATCAACTAAGCTATGAACATATATAATTAGATTTTTGATGTATTTTTTTAAAACTTGCTTTTTTCTGTCCTGAGCACTTTATCTGGCACATATTCCTTCTTACTGGGTCTAAAAAGAAAGCAATATAATTCCTTAAGAGGATCAGTCAAACTTCTCAAATGTATGTATAAAAAGAGATTGTTTAGCACTAGACATATAGTGGTAGAAGATTCCAAGTTTAAGAGGGGAAGATTCCAATTCAAGGGTTATAGCTAAGTTCTTGAGATTCAAGAGTGGGAGAAGGGCTCTTTTTCCCAACTCTTAGGTTGATCATATCATCAAAAATCCTGTGATAATAGAAAATAGAAAAAAATGCTTTCATCTGGTATCAGAGATGTAGTATACAGAATTGGGGTGATACAGTTTTTTTCAAGCTTTGGCTGAGTTCCAAAAGCTGTTAGGGGTTTGGAATCTTGAGGAAAAGGGCAGTTGGCTGGATCTTCCATGGAGGGAGGTTGTTAATGAGCCGAGCTGCCTTGATTACCTAGCTTTAATATTGAAATTTAGCCTAGCTTTGACATATTTACTTAAGAAATTATTATTTTAGATAAACCCTTTATATCTTCCTTTCCTAATACCATCCCTGCCTTCCCTCCCTTACCTTATATATCTGTGGAGTTAATAGGGAGAGTAGAGAGAAGTTAAATCTGTGAAGGGTTACCTAATTGACAGCATTAGTTATTTAGTCAGTCATCATTTATTCCCTTTAGATAGCAATAGCATTTTGTAAAGCTGAGTTTAAAGGCAGGTCCTTACTCAGACTCCATCTTTGCTTCCCTTCCCCCACCTGAGGTTCCTGAGACAACTGATAGGGCTTTCCTTTGATCCACCTTCCTAAAAAACATCCTTCAAAGAAAATAAACCCTTTTGTTTCAACAGCCCTATTAGTATAATTTGTCTGTTAGTTATCAAGAGGGAAGAAGAGGGAAAGAAACAACATCCTCTGGGCTTAGAGGGAAGCTGGGGCATCCATCTTGAAGGAAGATGTTACTTCAAAACAAGTCCCTTCCTGTGAAATTAACTAAAGCCTGTTTGTTAATTTCAGTCTAGTCTATTTCCCTCAGTTTGTGTTTGAGTCTAAGTCCCAGTCTGTAAGCCTGCTGTGTTTGTCTGTTTAGTTTAATTTCTCTTCTCCCTGAAGATCTCTGTTTCCCTTCTGTGTTATACTCCTGACTTCAGTCCTATTATACCCTGAATCTCCTTTAATCCCAGCCTACCTGTAACGAGATTACCCACTTAGCAAGTCTCCAACATCCTCCTTTCAAATTCCCTTATACCAAACACCTTTCCTCAAATTACCCACATAACAGAGACTGAACCAAGAAAAAACAATATCTCCAGTAAAGAACAGAAAAATATACTGAAAACAAATGAATACTGAAAGATGGTCAATCCTGGGGGTAACTGTGTGAAGATTCTACAAAAAAACACTATGAGAATCAAATGGAAGAAAAGATAGTTTCAGGTAATGAGAGGTACATTTGAGAGAAATATGGCTATGAAATCTAGAAAGGAACAGACCCTCACATCCCAGTAGAGAACTATACCTAAAGAGTCATGAATTCTCCATAAAGAGAGGAAGTTGTATCTCCTTGCCATGTTTTCTACATATGTTCATCACTACCATTGTGTTCTAAAGTTAAGCCCACTCTTCTTGTGATTAGGAGAACACAAACAGGAGTCTACGAGGGAAATATTTTAAAACAACTTTTCAAAAAGGTATTTTAAATAAGCAGAGAGGAGAGAAAGCTATCACTCTTTGCAGATGATATATGATGGTCTACTTAAAATATGCTAGAGAATCAACTAAAAAGTTAGTGGAAATAATCAACAACTTTAGCAAAGTTGCAGGATACAAAATAAACACACATAAATCACCAGCATTTCTATATATTTCCAACACATCACAGCAGCAAGAGGTAGAAAGAGAAATTCCATTTAAAATCACCGTAGACAAGATAAAATACTTAGGAACCTATCTGCCAAAACAAACACAGGAATTATACGAAAACAACTACAAAACACTTTCCAAACAATTAAAACTAGATCTAAACAATTGGAAAAACATTGAGTGCTCATGGGTAGAACAAGCTAACATAATAAAAATGACAATTCTACCCAAATTAATTTACTTATTTAGTGCTATACCTATCAAATTACCAAAAATGTTTTTACTGAATTAGAAAAAACTATAACAAACTTCATTTGGAAGAACAAAAGATCAAGAATATCAAGGTAAATAATTAAAAAAAATATCAAGGAAGGGGGCCCAGCAGTACCAGATATTAAGTTATACTATAAAGCAGCAGTCATCAAAACAATAAGAGATAGAAGGGAGGATCAATGGAATAGACGTGGAGTGATGTCTGCAAGACAGTGTATGATAAACCCAAAGAGTCCAACTTGAGGGACAAAAATCCACTATTTGACAAAAACTGCTGGGAAAATTTGAAAACAGTATGGGAGAGATTGGGTCTAGATCAACATCTCACACCCTATACCAAGATAAATTCAGAATGGGTGAATGACGAACATAGAGAAGGAAACTACAAGTAAATTAGGTGAGCACAAAATAGTATGCTTATCAGATCTCTGGGAAAGGAAAGATTTTAAAACCAAGCAAGTGTTAGAAAAAAATTGCAAAATGTAAAATAAACAATTTTGATTACATTAAACTAAAAAGTTTTTGTACAAACAAAACCAATGCTACCAAAATAAGAAGGGAAGCAACAAATTGGGGGCAAAATCTTTATAACAAAAATCTCAGGCAAAGGTCTAATTACTCAAATATATAAGGAGATAAATCAATTGTACAAAAAAAAAAACAAGCAATTCCCCAATTGATAAATGGCCAAGGGATATGAATAGGTAATTTTCAGATAAAGAAATCAAAATTATCAACAAACACATGAAAAAGTATTCTAAATCTCTTATGATTAGAGAAATGCAAATCAAAACAACTCTGAGGTACCACCTCACACTTAGCAGATTAGCTAACATGACAGCAAAAGAAAGTGGAGAAGGTTAGAGGAGATATGGCAAAATTGGGACATTAATGCATTGCTGGTGGAGTTGTGAATTGATCCAACCATTCTGGATGGCAATTTGGAACTATGCCCAAAGGGCTATAAAAGAATGCCTGCCCTTTGATCCAGCCATAGCACTGCTTGGTTTATACTCCAAAGAGATAAGAAGGAAAAAGACGTGTACAAAAATATTTATAGCCGCACTCTTTGTGGTGGCAAAAAATTGGAAAATGAGGGAATGTCCTTTGATTGCGGAATGGCTAAACAAACTGTGATATCTGTTGGTGATGGAATACTATTGTGCTCAAAGGAATAATGAACTGGAGGAATTCCATGTGAACTGGAATGACCTGCAGGAATTAATGCAGAGTGAAAGGAGCAGAACCAGGAAAACATTATACACGGAGACTGATGCACTGTGGTACAATCAAACATAACAGATTTCTCTACTAGCAGCAATGCAAGGATCCAGAGCAAGGTTGAAGGACTTATGAGAAAGAAAATTAGCAACATTCAGAGGAAAATCTGTGGGAGTAAAAACATAGAAGAAAAACAACTGCTTGAACACAATGGCTGATGGGGATTTTATTGGGGAGGTAGATGCCAAACGATAACTCTAGTCCAACTATCAATAAGATGGAATTAGGTCTTAATCAATGATACATGTAAAACCCAGTCGAATTGTGCATCAGTAACAGGGGGTGTGTGGAGGGGGGGGTTGGGGGAGAGGGAGAGAACATGAAAAATGTAACTATGGGAAAATACTCAAAATAAAATAAAAATTTATAAAATATTAAAAAAAGGTATCGTAAACAGAAAATTTAAATAAAAAACATCTAAATGGAGGCTCATGAGTTACACTGTTAGAGGTATAACCCCTATAGGTTATAAGATTATGTTTGGAAGCATAAGAGTAATAGTCACACTCTTCTGGGGAACTAACCATTAACGGTGGATGCTAATTGGGAGAGTGGTTGCTACCCTATTTAAAAAATACAAAAACAAAAAATAAAACCCCTCAATGCACAGAACCTATTTATTTTAAGTGGTACCTTTTCATCTGTAGAAAATTTCAAAAATTATACTTTAATGACTTCTCAAATCTCTTTATGGATTTTGCTTTTAAGTTGTAGAACTAAGCCAGTTTTCTTACAGAAACAGATTTGCTTGCATAAGTATTGTTAATCTATGGTTAAAAACATGAGTGATTACTTACAAAATTCACCATATCATTTATTTTTTCCCTAAAAATAAAGATAATTCTTTCATTTTCATTTCAATTTCTATATTTTTTTGACCTAATCAATGTGACTATCTCCTCCAAGACTGCAATCCATTCATCACTTCTTCTGTCCTCTTATGTTTCATGGTTCCTAGTGTTAAACTCTAATGTACATTTGTTATTTCCCAGTGTCATCACATGACTGCTCTACCTCCTTTTCCATTATACACTGAATGATAAATCATATGCAATTACTTGCATTAGGCATAACTGGGAACATACTGCATTCTATTTGTACCCATAATGCATCCTTTCATTACCCTTTAAATTGCTTGCAAAATTGATTCTTTAGACACTAGGGTGCTGAAAACAATACAGAAATATCATAGAGAAAATGTGTTAAAAAGATGAGAATTTTGTGTCAAGAAGTAGCCTGAGATAGTCAAAGGCATGGCACAATTTCTGAAATATAGTCCAGCTTTGTCTCTTCCTATACAATTCTGGGCCAAATTAATGTCTATCATATTTGTGTTTGTATTCACATACATATGAATATTTTAAACTATTTTGCAAATATTAAAATATTATACAAATGGTTGTAATAAATATTGTTATTATCAATACATCATCACTTATAGTGATATATTATATACTAACTGAAACTCATCTAAATATACTGTTTGTTGATTTTCTTAAAGATTTTTAATTGGAAAACTACCTTAAAGGTTCTTCTCTACTCCTATTTTCTTCTAGTTCTTTTCTACTTTTTGTCACTAGTAATGAAGAGGAGGTATGTAACTTCTCTAAGCTAGTAGTCTTTTGTGTGTATAAGATACCATAACTACTTTCTAAAAATAAGGATAGTGTAATGTCCCTCATGTGACAGATGTAAAAAGTAGCAATACATTACTGAGGATGACACAAGTTTAAGCAAGGGAAAAAAAAGACAAGATGGGGATAGAGATAGATATGATGGTGTCTGAAATCACTCTTGTCCCACTGCCACTATGGATAATCAATTTATGAAAGGCAGTTTTATCACATGTGGATAAACCTTAGGGTATCCAAATACTATATAATACAGTCTGAAATCTAGGAAACCTTCCAATCCCAAGCAAATAAATTGAAAAAATCAATCAAGAAGTGATATGTGGAAGGTTATGTTCATGGTTCTAGTAGACATTAAAATAATACCAGGCAGTGTTGTCACTGACAGTAAATGGCAGAAATTTTCCCTTTTCCTTGTGTTAAAATGTTTCATTTGCCTGGCTTCTGACTAAAAAAAAGCAAGAACTGAAATTTCAGATTAGCTCTTAGTCCAAAATTGGAAGTGTGGATAGACTAAAATTCATTACTTGCTTAAGTTATATGCATCTACTTTTATGCCTCCTATGTAATTCAAATTAAAATAATTGATAAATGCTTGACTTTGGGGGAGTAAAAGAGGGGGAAAACTAGTGGAATTGGGGTAAATGAACCATGAGATTTGACTAGATATTCAAAAACAATCCTAGAATAAAGTAAAAAAAAAACCCATAAGACACATTGAAGCAGGTTAATAATTATCAACCCGAAATCCTCAGAGAGACATGAGAAACCTATCAGATATGCCTGACTGCCATCTGTTGATGGGCAGTACATAATACTAAAGAATTCAGAGACAACTATACAATGACAAAGTTTATTAACATCATCTAACCAAGAAAACAGGGAGATATATGTTCATTAAAGTAAATTCCTACTGATTCATGGAGGATGCAAAGGGTTCAAATAGAAGAGATATGGTAAGGTCCTTCCATATGCCTCCATTTGTTGTTGTAAGGATTAAAGTATTAGAGCATCAAGGTTCCTCATCAAGATATATTGTTTACTCAAAAGATGTTAGCCCAGAAATCTATATAGAAGAACATAAATGGATTTTTAAAAAAGTCTATGCAGTTAACCCTCAGCAAAGATTAAATAATAGATTAACAGAAACCTTGAAACTCACATTTGCATAGAACTGCCTAAACTTGGAGCTTGAGAGCTTTATCTCATTATTAATGGTAAAATTTTTTAAATAAAAATAGAGAAGTTTGTTTATAGTTCTAGATTTTACAGTTTTATTCAGAAAGATAATGATAGACCTGCATTTTATGAAAATTACTTTCATCACTTTTTCTGGGGATGGATAGGATAAGAAAGAGTCTTGGGAAAAGGGGAACAATTAGGCCACTGCAAAATCTAGGTGAGAGTTTAAGAGAATCTGAACTAGGGTAAGAGCTGGCTACATTACCAGAGAAAAGGAGATAGATGAAAGAGAAATTGTAGAGATAAAATTAAGAACATTTCGTGACTAATTAGGAATATGAGATTGTGGTCATTGAGACATTGAGGAAACTTTTAAGGTTGTTGATGGTGCTCCTGACAAGAATAAGGAAATAGGTTAAGTTTGGGGGGGGGGTTTGTTTGTTTGTTTTATTTTATTTTAGGGAGGAAGGAAGATGAGGGGGATTGCTAACTATTAATTTGGAGAAGACTATTTGAAAAGTCCAACAAGTAGTTAGTAATATAGATTTGGAGAATCTAGATGACGTCTACAGATTAAGGAGGAACAAGAGCAGTATATATAGATATGGGAGTCATAGACATAGAGATGTTTTGTCCACAGGAACTGAGAGAGTATAGAAAGAGAAGTTCAGAATAGAACTGTGTTTATAGTCACAGTTAAGAGCACAATGATGATAAAAACTTAGAAAAGAAAATTGAGAAGGAAATTCAGGAGCAAAATGGCTCATAGGTCTATAGTTAAAAGGATCTCAAAATATAACTCCATTGTATTGGATAAGAAAACTGAAGATGAACAAGGTTAGAGTATTTGTTTTTTACAAATCCAAAGTTACTAAGTATCAGAAAAAGGATCTGATTCTGGTTCCTCTGACGTATACACTAGCGTTTTTTTCCACCTACTAACTCATACTACTAACTCATAATAAAGTAGCTACTTTATGTTTAAATTGTTTCCAAACTTTAAATGAAGTTGGAACATAAGCACTTTAAAATTTTTAATGACACATCTTTATCCATATTTTTAATCTAAAGAAAATAAATTGGCTAGGCTATATCACAAGCAATATAATATCTAATTTGACATAGTCTATAATTAAATTAAATGTCCCAGTTATTAGTAAAACTCCAGTGGCCCAGGCTTTTTTGAAAGAAACTAAATAGAATGATCAGATATATCAAAGTCAGTGCAAATTGAATAAACTCAGTCACTCAGATAACTGTGGGGTATATTCAGGATGAAAAATATAAATAGAACTATATTCTGCTTTGGGAATTGTAAGGCAATAAAGCTCATCAGAAAAGACCAATATAGGCTCCCTTCTCTGACCATCTGTATTTATTTTACAATGCTTATTATTTTCCTTTCTAAAGTACACTAATAATGGCTTCAAGTTGCAAAGCGGAAGTTTTCAGCCTCCTAATTACAGCAGTTCAGAGAAGCACAATCTGCCTTTGTGGGTATCTAAGCTTGCAATGGATTCCTGGACTCTAACCAGCAATGCGCATCAGCATCATGTGTTGGTACAGGGAATTTTAGAAGTTGGCAGGTTCTCAACTTGAAGAAAATACACTCAGAATCGGAGAGGCAGTTATTTTAGATAAAACTTGCTCATGGAAACATTTTAAAGACTAATTTGAAGGACTCTGGTAAAAAATCAACACACATATATCTATCATTACACTAGAATCCTCTGTATGAGCCAATTTACATCCACTTGTGAGTTTCATATTTTCTTGAAGAAAATATAAAAGTAAAATCTGAAAGTTATATAATCATTTTACTCTCTCTAGAGTTCCACAAAATATTACTCTTTATTCTTTTTCCTTGTATTCAAACTTGCTTCTGTGTTCTTTCCAAGCCCTATATTACACTTCATAGGATCCCTTTCCTTGATCTTTACTTCTTCTTCAATGAATTATTTTTCTATTCTCCTAGATTTAATGAAAGACAAGCCTTTACTGTAATCTCTAGCAAGGTTATACCAAACTAGATAAGATTCAACTCTGATAGATCAATTGTGTTCCAGGATTATTCCATATCCAGGACATGGCAATTTATTGACTGATCATTGGAAGGTAAAGATATAGAAAGAGATATAGAGAGACAGGGAGACAGATAAATAAAATAAATATAAATTGATTGTTTGATTTCAATCTATAATAAACTTGCATTATAATAGAGCAGAAGGAAATGGTACTATGATACTGCCATAAAGAAGGAAAGTGAAATAAATTCAAAGGAGAGATTTAAGCCAAATGGGAGAGATAAACTGAATGAAATTACAAGGTCAC
This sequence comes from Gracilinanus agilis, assembly GCF_016433145.1. NCBI lineage: Eukaryota > Metazoa > Chordata > Mammalia > Didelphimorphia > Didelphidae > Gracilinanus > Gracilinanus agilis. The sequence continues at coordinate 429,127,031 of NC_058132.1, forward strand.
ATACATAGAACTAGAAGAAACCTCTCAATTTAGATGAGGATTAGAGGCTGACTCTACCAAGGTCATATGGGTCAAACCAAGAAGGCTCAAATCTACCACTATTTACTATACAAGGGTACAGTGGGAGGGAGAAAAAGATTAAGAAAGGCTTTGAGGAACTGGTGGTATTTAAGTGGGAACGTGAAAGAAGGTAAAAGATTACAAGAGAAACCACAAGCAATAACTGAGGGAAGTATTCCAAACATGTGGGTAGGAGAAAATAAATGTACAGAAAAGAAAGAGAAGATTTACAGGAGACAGGATATGGTCTAATTTTAGCTGGAGTATATGTAGTGTGGGTTGAGCTACATAATATAAAGTAAAGATGAAAAGGTAGTTTGGAACAAGGCTATGGAGAAGTTAATTGTCAGATGGTAGATGATGCAAGCCACATTAGTTTTTTGAGTCTGAATTCAATTGTTTAGAGGTTGAAGTATTCTAACATTTGAAGCTATACACCACACAAAAGAGAATGTTGCTTTTTATTAAATAAGGGGACATTTATTTGGGGAATTATCTTGAGGCTATTAAATTGTCTTCACAATTGCCCAAAGGTAAAGCTAACCAACTACTCTATGTCACTTGTTCTATTTTGGGATCAATTCAAGGTCTAATTGCAGTATCTATCCAAGATTTATATGCTGATGAGCAAGCTGTCCATATAGCTGTGTATCTTGGTTTACTTTTCTTAGATGCTTAAATAATATTTCAGAACTAATAAAGGAAAATAAGTCAAGTTCACAGAAACATCATTTGTATATGTCTTCATCTGTCTCTATATCTTTTCCCTTGTCTCTCTGTTTCTTTACCACTCTGTCCCTCTTAAGTTTCTCTGTCTCTGTCTCTCTTTCTTCTTCTTTCCTCTCCTTAAACAGGAACAACTATCCCCTTTTTAACAGTCTTATTCTCCATGATTCTTAAAAGATTATTGAAAATACTTCAACCAACAAAACTGCACCTTTTGGTATCCTGTGCCTGGTGATTTAAACTTGTAAAAATATCCCTATTAATCATGGGCTTAACTCTACTAACCATTTAAGAAGGTCTTTGTGATGAAAGATTTTTAAATAAAAAAAAATAAAGAAAATTGAGTAACTTTTTCTCTCTGACATTCATTACCATCAACCTCCCTATATCTGAGGAGAGGGGTCATATTATTTCTCCGATCCTCTTCTTTTAACCAACTTAGCTTTCTCTTTCTATCTTTCTATAAGGTCATAACATCATTTCCCCATTCACTCTCGAATACCTGTCTATCTTCCATTCTACGGGCATGAATTAAGAAATGGAAAAATGCCTACTTGTACAATCTACTTATTTTATAGATCATGAAATACAGGCCCATACAGGAAAAGTACTTCAATGAAGATAAAAACTAGCATAGGTAGGAAATCAATAATGGTTCTCTAATTACAAAATTAGCATTCTTTACATGATTAATTTTCAAATCCATAACAATAATGCTGACAACTATGGCTAGTTGAGCTAGCATAGTTTCAAGGTTTAGACTTAGAACATGGCAAATTAATCTCTTAAGATTAATTTAGCTAATTATTTATAATTTCAATTAAGCATCATTCTATTACAATGAGATGTAATATTTATATAGTATATGAAGTTTCAAAAAGTATTTTGCTCATGAACACCATAAAAAGAAGAAGGTTTAGTATTGTTCCCAGTTTAGGATGGGGAAATTAAGTGTAATATCATTTAAGTGACCTTCCTAAGGATATAAAGTGAGTAGTTTTGTGGTTTTCCTAGATTCCCTGTCCAAAGACCCTATAAATACATAATAAATAGTAACTGAATAATCCTGGGGTAAAAATTAACTTAGAGAAATATATTCTCATAGATATTGATGGGAGTTCTTTTTTATAGAACCTCATCCTTTTTTAAAACATCTCTTTCAATTTTTCAATTCTATTAAAACCTGGGCAAGTATTTCCAAAGACTAATTAAAAATTATACTGAATTTTAATGTATCCATACAAAAGTACCCATGAAAGAAGAAGTTCATTTAAGTTTTTGTTCAGTTTCAAAATAGTTTTAATGCAAAAATGTCTGATACTAAATTTTAAATGAAGATGATGATATCTTCTTCCAGGTTACCATATTTTCTTTTCTATGCTCTCCACAGATTCTTGAATTTGAAAACAACTCTATTTTCTTAATAAATAAATATTCCTAATTTGTTATTCTTCTTTAAATTTTCTTTAAAAATCCATATCAATTTTTATTTTTCTGGTACATTAAACTACCATGAAAAGGAACATTTGAAGATTACTTCCCAAATATAAAGATATACAACTAAACAGGAGTATGTATGCCTTGAGAGATTTCTTCACTATTATATATGTGAAAAAATCTATATTACATAGTCATTTTTAGTCTTTTATTTATCCTGTATTGCAAAAATTTCCCATTATTTGGCAAAATATATTTAAAACTGAAAATAGGAGAAGTTAAGATGGCAGTGATAAGCAGGAACTTTCTGAATCTCTTTTCCAAAAGAACAGAAATCAAAATTGGACCAGTAAAGGGGCTCTCTAACTGGACACAGGCTTAAAGGTACACAGTGTTTAAAAATTCCAAAGCCATAATGGAACAAAACTGTACTTATCAAAGAGCAAGCTGATCACCCCTCTTCCCACACCACCTACCTAACCAGAGTCAGACTAAGGGCACCACACTTACCCTTGAATGCAACAGAGCTTGGAGTTTGGGAAGCAACAAGCCAGGACACGGCTAAGGCAGCAGGGGTTAGAAAGATTGGCTCAGGGCAAAACAAGTTAAAGCATACTACACAAAGTACTTGGCATTGCTTGCTCTCACTCTGGCTTCTGACTGAGAAGGGAAGATACTAAGGCAAAGCCCTGTGAGACAGAAGCTAAGAAAGGAATCAACATGTAGGAACCCCAATCCACTAGTGGCAAAATAAGGAATAAGCAACCGGAAAAAAAAAAAAAAGCTCTTAACCCTGGATACTTCCTATGGAGAAAATTAGCAAAATACAGAAGCAACAGTAGAGAGTGACAAACAAGCAAACATATCAAAACTTTCCCTAAAAAATGGAAATTAGTCAGAAGCTCTCAAGGAACTCAAAAAGGAATTAAAGAAACAAGTAAGAAAGATAGAAGAAAAATGAGAAGAAAAGAAGAAAAAAAAAGAAATGAAAGTAATACAAAAAGAAAATAACAGCTTAAAAGACAAAATTGCCCAAATGGAAAAAGAGGCACAGAAATAAAATGAAGTAATAAGCAAATTGGAGACCAGAACTGACCTGCTAGAAACCACAAAAAGCAGGATAGACCAACCTGAAAAGGAAAATCAAAAGATCATAGCTGAAAAATCAATCTTTAGAGACTAAAATTTGAAAAGTAGAAGCTAATGAACTTATGAGACAGCAAGAATTAATAAAGCAAAATCAAAAGAAGGACAAAATAGAAGGAAACATGAAATATCTCACTGAAAAGACAACTGACCAAGAAAACAGTTCCAGGAGAGATCATTTGAGAAGTACTTGTCTACCAGAAAGCCTAGAACAAATTAAAAGACTTAACAGGATATTACAAGAAGTTATCCAAGAAAACTGCCCTGATATTCTTGAAAAGGGCAAAATAGACATTGAAAGAATCGATAGATCACCTCTTACCTTAAATCCCAAAAACACAACTGTGACTTTCAAAATTAATATCCAATATTGTAAATATTATATTTAATAAAATTTATTCATAATAACATAAAAAAGCTAGAGCAAAAAGCCATCTTCTTCAATCCCGCACGTGGGAAAAAGATGAAGAGGAAGCATTTACAGCAAATTATATACAAAATGTGACCACTCAATGTGGTGAAGAGATCAAAAGGAATTCTGGGAAATATTAAAGGACTTCTGGGAGATGAAGTCCAAGGGTTCAAGAATTTCTATCTATACACAAACCCCAGGAATGTTATAACCAAATTCAAGAGCTTCCAGGTCAAGGAGAAAATACTGGAATGGATAGAGACAATTCAGATATCAAGGAGCACCTGTCAGGATTATACAGGAACTGGCAGCCACCACACTAAAGGAACTCAAGACTTGGAATATGATATTCAGGAAGGCAAGAGAATTGATTCTATAACCAATAATTACCTACCCATAAAATTGACTATATACTTTCAGGAAAAATTATGGGCATTTAACAAAATAGAGGATTTCCAAGTATTCCTAAAGAAAAGAATAAACTAAATGTAAAATTTGATGTCCAAATACAAAATTCAAAAGAACCATAAAAAGGTAAACAAGAAAGAGGGGAAAAAAATTAAAGGCTTCAGTAAGGCCAAATTGATTGTATTCCGATATAGAAAAATGATATCTATAACTCTTAAAAATTGTTATAATCACAGTAGATAGAAGAATTATTCATAGTGTGTAATTAGAATCTGTTACCCTAAAAACTACAATTCCCAGCACCCCATTCTCCATACATTATGTGCTGAGGTAGGGAGGATATAAATTTGGTGTAGACCTGCAAGATTCTAATTACATAATAGACAGAGATTGTAGTATTAAGTTGTTCAAGATGATATGTAAAGAAAATAGGGAGAAGAGACAAAAAAAGAGGATGGTACTAAGTGAAACTTAAAGAAAGAAGAAAAATATGACAGATTATACCAAATAAGGAAGGGGATAATATTATAAGAAGGGCAGAAAAGAGTGGTAATAGGTAATACTTAAACCTTATTCTCATTGGAATCAGTTTTGTGAGGGAAAAACACCCAGATCTATTGATGTATAGAATTCTCTTTCCCTACAGGGAAGTTGAAAGGGAATAACAAAAAAGGGAATTGGGACAGGGAGTATTAAAAGGGAGGAAAAGTTTGAGTATGGCAATTAATAGTCCTTAAAGAAAAATAAGAGTGGAATAAGAAGGGAGGGGGTGTGAAGGAAAGTAAAATAAGAGTGGGAAAAAGGAGGATTTATTAAAAGCAAAAACACTGGTGTAGAAGGAAATGGTGAAAGAAGAAAGGGCAGAACTAAAAGAGGAAATCAAAATGATGGGGAATACACAGGTAGTAATCATAACTATTAATATGAATGAGATGAAGTCACCCATGAAATGGAAGTACATAGCAGAGAGGGTTAAAAACCAAAATCCTACCATATGTTGCCTATAAGAAACATGCAAGAGGCAGGTAAACACATACACAGTAATGGTAAGAGGCTAGAGCAGAATTTATTGGGCTTCAACTGAGAAAAAGAAGTAAGGAGTTACAATCATGATATCCAACAAAGCCAAAGTAAAAAGAGATCTGATTGAAAGAGAAGAGGAAGATAATTACATCCTTATAATAGGCAGTATAGACAATCAAGAAATATCAATGCTCAACATGCATGCACCAAATTTTATGGCATCCAGAATTTTAAAGGAGAAACTATTGGAGCATAAGGAGGAAATAGATAGTAAAATGATACTAGTCGACGATCTCAACCTTCCTCTATCAGATCTAGATAAATCAAACTAAAAAATAAGTAAGAAATAAGCAAGAGATGTGAATGAAATCTTAAAAGATTAGAGTTAATAGATATATGGAGAAAAATAAATGGGGTTAACAAGGAATACACATTCTTTTCAAAAGCACATAGAAAATTCACAAAGATTAACTATGTATTAAGTCATAAAACTAGTGCAAACAAATGCAGAAAAGAAGAAATAATAAATGCACCTTTTTCAAATCATAATGCAATAAAAATTATAATTACTAAGGGTACACAAAAAAGGCAAATAAAAATTATTTGGAAATTTAAAAATCTGATTCTCCAAAACTGTTTAGTAAAAGAACAAATCATAGAAATAATTAATGATTTTATTGAAGAGAATGATAATGAGGAAGCAACATATCAAAATTAATGGAATAATACAAAAGTAGAACTCAAGGGGAAATTCAAATCCCTATAGTGACCATATTAACAAAGAAGAGAAAGATGAGATTAACAAATTTGGCAGGCAAATATAAAAACTAGAAAAAGAATTAATTAAAAGCCCTCAAGATAAAGAAGAAATTGGAAATCCTAAATATCAAAGGAGAAATTAATAAAAATGAAATAAAAAGGATTAATAAACAAATAAGAGTAGGAGCTGATATTTTGAAAAAAACAAATAAAACAGATAAAGCATTAATCTAGTACTAAGTACTAATTTAGTATTAATTAAGAAACAGAAAGAAGAGAACCAAAGTAAAAGTATCAAAGATGCAGAGTGATGTCACCTTTAATGAAGAGGAAATTAAGGTAATTATTAAGAACTATTTTGCCCAATTATATGGCAACGAATATGACAATCTAGGTGAAATGGATGAATATTAACAAAAATAAAAACTCCCTAGACTGACAGAAGAGGAAATATAATACTTAAATAATCCCATAACAGGAAAAGAAACTGAAAAAGATATCAAAGAACTCCCTAAGAAAAAATCACCAGGGCCAGGTAGATAAACAAGTGAATTCTATCAAACATTTAAAGATCATTTGAGGGGGCAGCTGGGTGGCTGAGTGGATTGAGAGCTGGGCCTAGAGATGGGAGGTCCTAGGTTCAAATCTAGACTCAGACATTTCCCAGTTTGTGACCCTGGAAAAGTCATTTGACACCCCCCTTGCCTAGCCCTTATCACTCTTCTGACTTGGAACCAATACATAGTATTGATTCTGAAACGGAAGGTAAGAGTTTTATTTTAAAATTTAAAATTAAAAAATAATAAATTAAGATCATGTGACAAAATAGGGAAAAAAGAAGTCTTACCAATTTCTTTTTTTATTTGATAAAAATATGGTACCGATTCCCAAAACAGGAATAACAAAAACAGAGAAAGAAAATTACAGATCAATCCCCTTAATGAACATAGATGCAAAATTCTTAAATAAAATACAAGCCAAAACACTTCAACAAGTTATCACAAGGATTATTCACTATGACCAGGTGAATATTAGGAAAACCATCAACATAATTGATCATATTGGCAACCAAACTAATAGAAATCACGTGATTATCTCAATACATGCAGAAAAAACTTTGACAAAAAATAAAACATATTTCTTTTGAATGCATTAAAAAGTATAAGAGAAGAAGGGCCTTTTTTCGAAATAATGAACAGTATTTACTTAAAATTATCAGGAAGTGGGGGTGGAGCCAAGATGGAAGACTAAGAATAGGAGTGCTGTTTCACCATGAAAATCCTCTCTAATCGAGAGTAAAATATCACCACAAAACGAACACAGAAATGAAAAGAACCAACAAGGAGACAGAGTGAGACAACCTTAAAAAAAAAAAAAAAAAAAAAAAAAAGAGAGAGAAACCCAAAAGGTAGGTAGAAAACGTCTATGGAATTGAAGTGAGAAGGGAGCACAGCTGCCAGGAACTATAGCAGCAAATGAAGAACAAGCCAAGATCAAACAACAAATACCCCATCCAACATCTGCTCTCACAGGTTCCCAAATTAAGCCCAAACTAAGTCTGAACCTGAGATCCTGCCAGGGCAGAAAGTGGTACAAGCCAATTTACACCCCATGAAATCTCAAACCTGTGGAGAAGTCCAGAGGCCCAGCCCAGGGTAATCTCGGCCGAAGGGGGTTGATCCACAAAAGCCCAGAGCAAAGCCAGAAATCCCAGTCTGGCCTTGGAATAAAGACATAGTTTGGGGTGAGGGCATAGTTCTGGAAGGAAGCCTCTGACCTGATCAAGTTCAGACTCAGAACAAAAGATTACACCCAAGACTAAGAAAAGTCTTTAAGATATCAGCATCTCAAGGGTCAATTGAATCAGCATGGGGAAGGGGCTCTCAGAGCTCTCAGACCCCAGACCATCTAGTAAGCTAGTAATAACCCAAAAATAAGCCAAAAGTAGCATCAAGAAAGGACTGACACTTATTTTTTTTTCATTTTTCTATTAAATTTTGTTTTATGGGTAAATTCATTCCATTCATATTCACTGTCATAATTAATATTCATATATTTCCTTACATTCTGTTTTTCTTCACTGTTTGTCCTTTTCTTTTTCTCTTTTTGCCATATCCCTCTTCAGAAGTCCAATTTCTTCTGTCCTATGTCTTTCCAATTTCCACCCCTTCTTAGAAAATATCCTTTTTCTTTTTCTTTGCCCTCCTAGTTCCAAATTGGCCCATTTTCCTACTTTCCTTCTTTGTCCCTTCCCCTTTACCTTTTAGTTCTCATTCTATACACCTATCCTGAAGTCCCTTCTTATCCTCTTCTATTGTACCCCTCTACATGTGCTCTTCTATTTCTTCTTTGTTTAATACAATTTTACTATTTATTTTTTAGACAAGTTAACATGGTTACATAATTCATGCTATTACTTTCCCCTTCACAACCCAAGTTCCACACTCACCCCCCATGGCTGATGTGTATTTCCACTAGTTTTAACATGTGTCATTGATCAAGACCTATTTCCAAATTATTGATAGTTGCATTGGTGTGGTAATTTCGATTCTACATCCCCAATCATATACTCCTCAACCCATGTGTTCAAGCATTTGTTTTTCTTCTGTTTCCAATCCTGTAATTCTTACTCTGAATGTGGGTAGCGTTCTTTTCCATAAATACCTCAGAATTGTCCTGGGTCATTGCACTGCTGGTAGTACAGAGTTCCATTACATTTTATTGTACTACAGTGTATTGGTCTCTGTGTACAAAGTTCTTCTGGCTCTGCTCCTTTCACTCTCCATTAATCTCTGGAGGTCTTTCCAGTTCACATGGAATTCCTCCAGTTTATTATTCCTTTGAGCACAATAGTATTTCATCACCAGTATATACCATAAGTTGTTCCCAATTGAAGGACATACCTTCATTTTCCAGTTTTTTGCCACCACAAAAAGTGCAGCTATAAATATTTTCCTACAAGTCTGTTTATCTATGATCTCTTTGGGGTACAAACCCAACAATGGTATGGATGGATCAAAGGGCAGGCATTCTTTTATACCACTTTGAGCATAGTTCCAAATTGCCAGCCAGAATGGTTGGATCAGTTCACAACTCCACCAGCAATGCATTAATGCCCCAGTTTTGCCAACTCCCATCCAGCATTCATTACTCTCCCCTTCTTTCATTTTACCAATCTGTTATGTGTGAGGTGATACCTCAGAGTTGTTTTCATTTGCATTTCTCTAATTATTAGAGATTTAGAACACTTTCTCATGTACTTACTGAAAATTTGATTTCTCCTCATTGCCTATTTTGATACCTTCAATTTCTTTTTCTTCTCTAATTGCTACTGCTAGTGTTTCTAGTAAGTGTTAAGTAATAGAGGAAATAATGAGCATCCTTGTTTCACTCCTATCTTTTGGAAAGGCTTCTAATTTATCCCCATTGCATATGATGCTTGTTGATGGTTTTAGATATATACTGTTTGTTATTTTTAGGAAAGGTCCTTCTATTCCTATACATTCCAGGGTTTTCAATAGGAATGGGTGCTGTATTTTGTCAAAGGCTTTTTCAGCATCTATTGAGTTAATCATGTGATTTTTGTTTGTTAGACTGTTGATATGGTCAATTATGTGGATGGTTTTCCTAATGTTAAACCAACCTTGCATTCCTGGTATAAATCCCACCTGATCATGGTGAATGATCCTCTTTATCACTTGCTGAACTCTCTTTGATAAAATTCTATTTAAGATTTCTGCAACTATGTTCATTAGGGAGATTGGTCTATAGTTTTCTTTTTCTGTTTTTGGTCTACCTGGCTTTGGGATCAGTACAATATTTTGTGTCATAAAAGGAATTTGGTAGGACTGCTTTGCTTATTATATCAAATAATTTGTATAGAATTGGGATTAGTTCCTCTTTGAATGTCAAATAATATTCACTTGTGAATCCATCAGGACCTAGCTTTTTTTTCTTAGGGAGTTCTTTGATGGCTTATTCAATTTCTTTTTCTGATATGGGATTATTTAGGTATTCTATTTCTTCTGCTGTTAATCTAGGCAATTTGTATTTTTGTAAATATTCATCCATATCTCCTAGATTGCTACATTTATTGTTATATAATTGGGCAAAATAGTTTTAATGATTGCCTTAATTTACCCTTTATTAGAGGTGAGCTCTCCCTTTTCATCATTGATACTGTCAATTTGGTTTTCTTCTTTCCCTTTTTTTTTTATTAGATTGACCAGTACTTTGTCTATTTTATCTATTTTTTCAAAATACCAGCTTCTAGTCTTATTTATTAATTCAATAGTTCTTTTACTTTCAATTTTATTAATTTCTCCCTTAATTTTTAGTATTTCTAATTTAGTTTTCATATGGGGATTTTTAATTTGCTCGATTTCTAATTTTTTAAGTTGCATGCCCAATTCATTAATCTTTGCCCTCCCTAATTTTCTTAATATATGCACTCAAGGATAATAAATTTCCCCCTGAGTACTGCCTTGGCTGCATCACACAGAGTTTGGTAGGAAGTCTCATCATTGTCATTCTCTTCAATGAAATTGTTGATTGTTTCTATAGTTTCTTCTTTGACTATTTGGTTTTGGAGAATCATATTATTTAATTTCCAATTAGTTTTTGATTTGTGTGTCCAGGTGCCATTAATAATTATTATTTTTATTGCATTATGGTCTGAGAAGGTTACATTTATAATTTCTGCTCTTTTGTATTTGTTTGCAATGTTTCTATGCACTATTACGGAGTCAATCTTTGTGAATATACCATGTGCAGCTGAAAAGGTGTATTCCTTTTTGTTCCTATTTATTTTTCTTCACATATCTATTAAATCTAATTTTTCTAGGATTTCATTCATCTCTCTTACCTCTTTCTTATTCATTTTTTCATTTGATTTATCTAGATCTTAAAGAGGGATATTTAGATCTCCCACTATCTATTTCCTTCTTGAGATATTCCAGTTTCTCCTTTACGAATCTGGTTGCTATGCAATTTGGTACATACATATTGAGCAATGTTATTTCCTTATTGTCTATACTGTATTTAATTAGGATGCAATGACCTTCCCTGTCTTTTTTAATCATATCTATTTTTACTTTGGCTTTGACAGAAATCATAATAGCCACTCCTGCCTTCTTTTTCGCATTTGAGGCCCAAAGGATTTTGATCAAGCCCTTTACCACAAACATGTGTATGTCCACCCGCGTCAAATGTGTTTCTTGTAGACAACATATGGTAGGATTTTGGTTTCTAATCCACTCTGCTATTTGCTTCCCTTTTATGGGCGAGTTCATCCCATTCACATTCAGAGTTATAATTATCAGTTGTGTAGTACCCAACATTTTTGTATCCTCTCCTAGTTCTACCCCTTCTTCTTCCACTAGCTCCTTTTAAACCAGTGGTTTGCTTTATGACAGTAACCCTTGTCCCCTCTCTTGATTTACTACCCTTTCTACCCCCTCCATTATTATTCTCCTCTTTTTATTTTTACAGCCTAATTAATTCCCTCCCCCTTCTTCTCTCCTCCTTTTATGACCTCCCCACTCCCCTGCTCCCCTTGGTTTATCCCTTCTGACATTCTCAGTAGGGTTAGATAGAGTTTTATGACCCAATGGATAAAGCTACTCTTCCCTCTCAGGGTTAATTACACTGAGAGTAAGGTTTAACCATTACCTCCTAATGCTTTCTTCCTCTCTTTCTTATAATAGTGTTCATCCCTTCCCTTTCCCATGTAATCTTTGTGTATAATAGAATATCCTATTTTTCTTATTCACTCAAGTTTCTCTTGGTGTCCTCTACTATTCACCTCCGTCTTTCCCATCCCCCATATCATCGTAGACCATTTAGTATTCCAAACTTTCCCTATGAATAATTCTTCTAATTACTATAATAGTAAATACTATTATAGTGAATAGAGTCCCTTACAGAGAATATACATAACATTTCTCCACATAGGAATACAAATAATTAGATCATATTGAAACCCTTAAAGAGGGAAATTTTAAAAATACAAGTTTTCTTTCTTTGCCCTCTGTTTCTTCTTTACCTTTTCATGTTTCTCATGTTTTTTTGTGGTTGGATATCAAACTTTCCATTTAGTCCTGGTCTGTTCTGTGCAAACACTTGGAAATCTATTTTGTTGAATGCCCAAACTTTCCCCTGGAAGTATATGGTTAGTTTTGATGGGTAGGTGATCCTCAGTTGTAGACCCAGTTCTCTTGCCTTTCTGAATATCATATTCCAAGCCTTGCCGTCTTTTAGTGTGGAGGTTGCCAGATCCTGTGTGATCCTGATTGGTCCTCCTTGATATCTGAATTGTCTCTTTCTGGCTTCTTGTAAAATTTTTTCTTTTACTTGGAAGCTCTTGAATTTGGCTATTATATTCCTGGGGGTTGTCTTTTCTGGGTCTAGTGTGGAGGGTGATCTATGGATTCTTTCAATGTCTATACTGCCCTCTTGTTGTAGAACTTCAGGGCAATTTTGCTGAATAATTTCTTTTAGTATGGAGTTCAAATTTCTATTAATTTCTTCTTTTTAAGGAAGACCAATGATTCTCAGATTGTCTCTTCTAGACCTGTTTTCTTGGTCTGTCACTTTCTCATTGAGATATTTCATGTTTCCTTCTATTTTATCAGTCTTTTGACTTTGTTTTATTTGTTCTTGTTGTCTTGAGAGATCATTAGCTTCCAACTGCTCGATTCTAGCCTTTAGGGATTGATTTTCAGCTATAATCTTTTGGTTTTCCTTTTCAATCTGGTCATTTCTGGTGTTCAATTTGCTTATCAGTTCATTTGATTTCTGAGGCTCACATTCCAATTGTAAAATTCTGCCTTTTAAACTCTTATTTTCTTGCCAGAATTTGGTTTCCAATTTGCTTACCATTTTGTTTGATTTTGGGGCATCTTTCTCTAAATGGGAGTTTCTTCTAACCTGTTAATTTCCTTTTGAGCTATTTCCCACTTCTCTCACCAAATCTCTTCCATCTTTCTCATCATCTCAGATTTGAACTCTTCAATATCTTGTGGCCTGTTTTCATTATTTTGGGAAGGTTTGGATATGATTACTTGCTTGTTTTCCTCTGCTGTTTGCTCTGTTGTCTGGATTTTATCTGTATAAAAGTTGTTGAGTGTTACAGATTTCTTCTTGATGATCTTTCTCTTTTGGGGTTCTTGTCTCTGGCTTGCCATTATTAGCCCTGCACCCTCTCAGGTTTATCCTCACACTCACGGTCTGTCTGAGCTCTTTAGGCTCCTGAGGTCTCAGGTCTAATTTTTCCCAGGGTCAAGCCTCCTGGTGGTCCCCTTTTTGTTCCTCTGCCCGAGGCTCCTTTAACAGTCTCAGTGCACTGCTTCCGCAGTTGTGAACCCCTACTGTACTGGGTCCCCACTCAAGGTCCACACTTGCACTCAAGGTCCACGCTTGCACTCAAGATCGGAGTTCTCGCCTGCGCTCAGGATCCGTGTCTGGGCTTACCTCCCTGCCCACACTCGTGTCTACACTCAGGGTCTGAGTTCAAAGTCCGCGAGCTTTCTTTGGCCTCTTAGGGTCTTAAGTCTTGCTGCTCTTCAGGAGCAGGCCCTGGTGACCCCAAGTAGCTGCCAAGGACTTAATGTGTGCCCCAAACTTGCTCTAAATCTTGTGCTCTGGCTTTGGCACTGTAGGTAGTATGGGGTGGGAGAGGGGATTGCTCAACTTGCGTTTTAGTGAGAGCTGTTTCGCCCCTTGATCGCATGGAAATGTCCCGATTCCACACAACTCCAATGCTTCACTTTGTTGTGGGGTCCCTTTGTTCCTCTGGATTTGTTTTTATGTCTTCTTGAGGAGTCCTGTACGTTTTGGTTAGGAGAGATTAAGCAGCTGCTTTTTATTCTTCCACCATCTTAACCAAGAAGTCGAAAGGACTGAAGTTTAAAGAGGTACCCCAACTTCCCAGAAAAGAAAGCCTACCTATAATTAAATAGGAAAAATGAACAAGAAAAAAAACACCTAACTCTAAAGAATTATTATGGAAACAAAGAGCAAGGTGCAGACACAGGAGGGGATAGAGAAAGCAAAGGGAACACACCCAAAAGTCAAGAATAAAAGTATGGATTGGTAACAGAGTCTGGAAGAGCTCAAAAAAGACTTTAAAAACCAAGTAAGAGAGGAAGGTGAAAACTAGAGAAGAGAAATGAAAGAGATGCAAGAAGAAAGGAAAGTGATCCAAGAAGAAATGGGCTAATTGAAAAGAAGAAAGGAAAGTAATTCAAGAAGAAATGAAAGTGATACAAGAAGAAACAAGACAATTGAAAAAGGAGAATCAAAAGTGACAGAGTAAAACCATGCCTTAAATATTAGAATTGACCATCAACACATCATAAATTTCATGAGAAATCAAGAACCAATACAGCAAAACCAAAGCAATAAAAAAAAGAAGAAAACATGAAATATCTCATTCAAAAACAAGAAAATAGATGTAGGAGAGACAATCTGAGAATTATTAGACTATCTGACAGCCATGATGAGGAAAAAAATGTTGCATATCATTTAAGAAATTATCAAAATTAACTGCCTAGATATTTTTAAATAAGAAAATAAAACTAAAATTGAAAGAATTCACAGATTGCCCCCAGGAAGAAATCCTCAACTGACAACTTTCAGAAATGTAATAGTTAAATTCAAGAGCAAACTAGTCAAGGAAAAAATACTTCAAACAGCCAGAAAGAAACCATTCAATTACCATGGAACTATAATAAGGATCACTCAGGACCTAGCAGATTCTACATTAATGGATCAGAAAGCATGGAAAATGGAAAATAAGATAGAAAATTTCAAAACATTCCTTAGGAATAAGTCAGACTAAACAAAAAAAATTGAAATATGAAACATAATAGAAGCCCAGAAAGTTAAATAAGAAAGAGAAAATTTAAGGAACTCTTTAAGTTAAAAAATATTATATGTCTACAAAGAAAGAAAATTTCTGTAATAGGGTATAAAATTAAGCTAATTAGATAATATGATGTATATGATGATATATGGTGATGTGATGTACATGTAAATGTAATGATATGGAATATGTATGCATGATATATGTACACATATGAATGATATGTAAAAATCAATCAAGAGCTGAAAGAGAAGATTGCAAAGAGAAAAAAAGGGAAGGCAGAGATAAAATGGGATAAATTATATAATACAAAGAGGTGTGAAAAATCAATAGAGAAGAGGATAAGGGTGCTGATGGGCAATGCTTAAATTTTAATCTCGTAACTTGCTCAGAGAAGGAAAAATTAATATGCTCAGTGGGGTATAGAATTCTATCTTACCCTACAGAGAAGCAGAAGAGGAACAAGACGAGGGAAGTGTGGGGGTAATTGAAGAGAGGGGGAATTGGGGTAGTGACAAAAAATAAAATATTGGTAAGTAGAAACAGAGTGAAAGGGAATAGATCAGGATCTAAAGGAGCAGTTAGTAATCAAAAAGTTTATGATGAATGGGATAAATTCACCTCTTAAATAGACGAGGATAGCAGAGTGGATTAAAAATCAGAATCCTACAATATGTTGCTTACAAGAAGCACATTAAAGGCAGGCTGGCACACACAGATTCACGGTAAAAGGCTGGAGAAGAATTTAGTATGCATCATCTAAAGTAACAAAAGTAGGAGTAGCAATCATGTTAGTAGGCAAAGCTAAAGATGGAACTGATATGATTAAAACAGATAAAGAAGTTCCGGGTTAAGATGGCGGCAGAGTAAGAAACAGCTCTTAACCTCTCCTCATCGAAACACACAAAACTCCTCAAGGGGACATAAAAACAAGTCCAGACGAATGGAGGAACCCCACAACAGGGCACAGCGTGGAAGGTACGTGGAATCAAGACATTTCCAGGCTATAAAGGGCTCTCACTAAATCGCGGGCTGAGCAACCACCCCACCCCTACCCCCTCCACACACAGCACCTATAGCACTGAACCCAGCTAAAAAGAAATAGAGCAAGTTTGGGGCACCCATCGAGTCATTGGCAGCTCCGGGGCCTGTTCCCGAGAGCAGCAAGATCTGGGACCCCAATAAACCAAAGAACGCAAGCGAAATCTGAGCGCGGGAGCAGAGAGTGGACGCCAGACTGAGAGCGCACAGGCAGGGGCAGAGGCGTGGGCGGAGGCAGACACAACCAGGAACTAAAGCTCTGAAAACCTGAGTGGGGAACCAGTGCAGACGGGTATACGACTGTGGAAGCAGCGCCCTGAGACTTGTAAAGGAACCTCCTGCAGAGGATCAAGCAAGGGGGCCCACCAGGGGGCTTCAACTTGGAAAAAACCAGAACACAGACCTCAGGAGCCAATAGACCGCGGACAGACACTGAGCGCGAGGATAAACCTGAGAAGCTACTGGGCTAATGATGGCTACCCAGACTCAGGAAACTCAGAAGAGAAAGAATAACAACAAGAAAAAGAAGCCTTTAACACTCGAAAACTTTTACACAGAGAAAATCCAGACAACCGAGCAAACAGAGGAGGAGAACAAACAAGCATCCAGACCCTCCTCAAATAAGGAAAACTCCTCACAAGATATGGAAGAGTTCAAAACTGAGATTTTGAGCAAAATGGAAGAGATCTGGCAAGAAAATAACTGTTTAAAAGGTAGAATCTTGCAATTGGAAAGTGAGGCTCAGAAACCAAATGAACTGATAAGCAAATTGAACACCAGAATTGGCCAGATTGAAAAGGAATACCAGAAGATTATGGCCGAAAATCAATCCCTAAAGGCTAGAATTGAGCAGCTAGAAGCTAATGATCTCTCAAGACAACAAGAACAAATAAAACAAAGTCAAAAGACTGAAAAAATAGAAGGAAACATGAAATATCTCA